>NC_092566.1:6850000-7105000 GCF_037975245.1 Apostichopus japonicus | reverse complement strand
CCACTTGACCACAACGCCCTTATGGCATCTGCTTCAGTTTCAGTTTACAGGCAAAGACTAAGTATCACCGTAATGTGACCTCATACAAATATATATGTATTCTGTAGTGGCGTTAGACTTCAGTCGACAAATAAGTCACTCGAATAGAAACACAATTGCCAAGCATTTACAAATTTGAAGTAGCGTTATTTTCTAATTTTCTACCATTTTTAAAAACCGCACCGAGTATTACTGGTGATAATACTGAAATGAAAACGAGAGAAGTGAATACAGCATTATAGTGCACAACATTTTAATGGGATTTTAAGTATCACATATACCATAAAAATTTCACCCAAAATCAAAACTTCTCCGGTGGTATGCTCTTGATTGTCGCTAAGATACGTGCAATGAAAATACCACAAAGGTCTACATTTTTTAATCAATGACAAAATACATTAATGTTGGTATGTTATTTGTTAATAATAAATCAGTAAAAGTCACTTATGACGCATGATCCGTTAATGTTAAAACAATTAAAATCTAAAACGAGTCGCATTTAAGCTACATGTGTTTATAGACTCCGTGCGGCGCCTCCGTGTATTCAAAGCAATGTTTCTGATATGAAATTACTCTTTGATAACATGTAGCCAAGAATGCTATCTGACAATAAAATCCTTTAACAACGTAATTCATTATCATGATTTGTCAAGTTCTCATTCCAAATATTGAAGTAGATGGAGAAATTTTTCCAATTTTCGGCTTGATATAAGTGTTTATGACATATAAACTGTGAAAAAGTATCTGAGCAACATGTTACGGATCAAATGAATTCGGTAATATATTCTTGCCAAGAAAACCTTCTTATGTCAGTACATGTTATATTCACTCGAGTCGATGACTTGGACTCGAGTCACAGTATATTTTGACTTGCACATGAATAGATCAGCGATAGAATGAAAAGAATTGTGACTTGACATGATTTTAGATAAATTTGACTTGTGACTTGACCCAAAAAAAATGACTTGGTGAGAACACAGTAATGTTGTTGATAAATTTAGCGGCATGTTTAATTTGATCCTTTGATCCAGGAAGGTGCTATTGTAACGGTACATCAGCAGCTCCGTGATTTGATCATGTTATATTGATATATCAGTAATACTCTGCATAGATATGGTAAAATTGTCAAAATATAAAAGCAAAAAAAAACAACAAAAAAAACACACAAAATGGTTGCTTAAAGTGTTAATATTCACCTTTAAAAGCTACCCATCTGGGATTCCATAGGCTATTATCGTTTGTATATAGTTCAACGGTAATTTTAATCAAACTAATTTTATTTTGTGCACTTTTCATGTTGTAGCCAACCAATCATGTATAGTCAGTCGTGAATTCACTCAATTTAACAACTTTAAGTGAATAAAACAAGGTTAATGAAACTATTCCACATATAATTGCGGTGACTGGAATCTCGAGTCAGCATAAATTACTATAATATTGTCCTGTTTTGACTTCAATATCACGTGACTCCACTCCGCATTACAGCTCATTAGATGTCTTCTTTCCATGACAACGTGTGTAAGCTGCAGAGCATTGCAGATGTTTTTGACAATTGTCATTGTATATTACATATTATTTTTTTATTTTTCAAATCTAACTGGAATTGTTTTTGTTTTTGATACACACACACTCTTAACAATAAAATTCTTCTGAGGGCGTGGCTATTCTTTTACAAATGACGTCTTAGAAAACCATTGTTCTAGTCCTCAGTCAGAATACAAAACAAGTGCAAACAAACAAACACACAGACAAAACAAAACATGTATTTATCAGATTTTTAATATAAGATATCTAACTTCCAAAATCTATTTGCTATTTTAATTTCGATGGACTGACAGAAGAAACATTCACTTAACCTTGGTTAAAGTAGAAATGAAATCTGGTAATGAGTGGGTGGGGCTGGTAATGAATATTTTTTTTTAGTAGAGTGGCTTCGGTAATTGCCATTGTGACTTCTAAGAGAAGCATTGTTGATGAGTCAGAGGGGCTGGTAATAAAGGAAAGTCTGTTAGCAGAGAGCTGTGTTATTTTAATTTGTACCTTCGTAATCAGTGAACGCCTCTCAAAACTTGTATAGACGAGTAAAAATGAGTCAATGCAATGCATTTTCAAGAAGTGTTTTTCTAGGAGAATAATTAAGACTTCTTTCCTATTCGTAAGACAATGGCTGTTGTCACGGAAGTGTGCGGCATTAGAAGGTTGTGAATGAGGGCAGTGAGAAGGGTGGGAGGGGGAAGGGAGGGGGAGGAAGGGGAAGGATATATACGTTGGTCCATACAGGGCTCATACCGTGACCATTCTTCGTTCACGATAGATTTGCAAAATGGTAACAATGAGTAAATTTGTACTGCTGTTTGCTCTAACATGCCTTCCTCCCCTCTCATATCCACCCGTTAATTCACCCGCTGTGTTGGCGACCCTCCAGAGGCGAATGTTGTGGCCCAGAAAAGGGAGATACGGGGAGGAGCTATGCCCCTCACATTTGAGAATTTTTATATGAATGAGGGAGCTTAACTGCCAATGTTTTTTTTTACCATTTTGCAACTTTTGAAGTCAGTATCGGCACTGTTTCCCCTCCCATACCCTCCCCCACCCCCGATTTTTAGGCGGTCTACCAATACATTTTGTCGACCCTTAAAATGAGTCGCGACTCCCAGTTTGAATACCTGGTCATTTTCATCCTTCAAAAACGACTAAGAGGTGCATAAAGTAGTTATGTTAAATTTGTCTTGTAACTGCATCTGCGGCAGTTAATTGCAAATAAGGACTACGTATGCCACACTGTGTTCTTCACCAATGCCATATTATATGTTTCTTGTTCAAAAGTCTTGAGAAAGCAGTTGATACGAGATGCAATTAAAGTGTGTCATTCGCTCCGAAAAGTACCGACATTGTTTGTCTAAGAAAGTCCAACTTAACAACTTTGCACATTCACAAAACCGTCTTCGCTAATGAATCGATAACACCTATGGAACACAGCATCATTCTTTATTTCCATAAAAGACATGCACTTTGTAAAAACAATTCAAGGTTTTTATGGCTCAATTTACTGATCAAAATTTGTAAAATGAATTTTCCATTAAAGAGTGCCCCGACTGTAAAGCTGTACTCATTTAAATTAAGAGAACTTCTAAAAATAAAAAAAAGGAAAAAACGGGACATTTTGATCAATTTTTGTTTTTCACACTTACTTTGACTTGTCCTCGATCAGTTCCTAAATAGTTTTCATAATTTCTTAAAAACACCCTGTCTCAATTTGTGTGTGGCATGAAAGAGATTAGGATAAGTACCGAGAATAGAGATTCACAAAATTGGAAAAATATTATATCTGAGATGTGGTTTGGATTTCATTTATCGCACATGCGCATAGCATATTATAGCACATATAGCACGCACACACTCACACACATCTATATATATATATATATGCATATGTATATATATATGTATATATATGTATCAATATATATATATATATATGTATGTAATGTATGTATATGTATATATATGTATCAATATATATATCTATATTTATATATATATATATATATATATATATATATAAATATATCCATATATATATATATCCTCACAACTAACTATGACAACCTACCAGATATAAAAAAAAATGTGTTTAATGATTGGAAATATACTTACATACACACATATATATATACGAAGACTGCAGTTAGTGATATCCTGACATTTCCAGGTCCGTCAATGCTGAAATAAACATTTTTTGAAACAACTTAAGATGTTTCTAAATCCTGCGTTTTGCTATATAGCCTGTACTAAATATTCCAGAACCTAACAGCTTTTGTATTAATTCATTTGAAATGTTGAAGTGGATTCCTTCAAAAAAGGTTTTTTTGAATTTGGATAAAATTGACACTTTGGTAAACACGTACCGCTACTAAGTCAACAAGGAGATATTAAACAGCTGTTTATGTTCCTAATGTACGGTTTCCAGCAACGGAAAGACTTAAACAAAAATAAATATTGCCAGTTTGTTGCATTAATGTCACAAAAGATTTTTAGTAACTTGAGAAAAGTCGATTTACGTTCTCTGAATGACAAACTTTGTTTAAAAAAACCTCAACATTAAACCTCGGTCTGCAAACTGTCACCGCAAATGTTTCTAGGTTAATGTTTCTGACAAATAGAAAGAAAGAAAGTAACCAGCATTGGTAGTGGAATAATTACTTAATTAGCAGACACGGTTTGCAGGATTCTTTGCAGTGAAGGGGGGGGGGGGTGCTGGGGGAAGGGACAGGTACGAGAGAAAAAGACATGGATTATTATTAAAATGATCAATAATATTGAAGAGATCAATTTTAGAGTATATATAGTTAGTAAGCTAACTAGATTCTAACACTAGCGGATTCCACATTTTTGGTGGATCACTATTGTCGGGATGGCCGAGGTGGAGCGAGGATTTGGTGTTTTGTTTAAAATCTCAATAAAGGTTGGTCTACGGGTACAAAAACACGAAGCAATTGACAATTGCTACCACCGCCAAACTCCTAAGTTGTGTTCCACCTTGCTTTCTTCCCCGTGCCCCTTCTCTAAAGAAACCGACACAGATGCGACCTCTCAGCAGCGTTTTTCTTAGTGTTATGTTCATTATGATTCTTTCGGGGATGTCTCCTCTGCTATACCCCTGCCCCTGCAAAGCCTTCCCTTCCCGGGAACCTGTATACCATATTTAGGGTCGTTAGTTACATGTATAGTATTATAACGGATTGATCAGTTAATTCAAACAAACAAACACATAACATATATACATATATACAGACAAACAAATCCGGTCAAATCATTGCATATCTTAGTACATTTAATACATAAACATGCATTTTCGAGTGACTATTATGCTATGATCTTCAACACCGGAGTCTTCAACTGAGAAATTCAAAGTATTGTATTGGACTCCTCTGTGCTGGTTAGTTTCTATTAGCCTAACGAGTAAAATGAATATGACAAAATTCTTTCAACTTTATCATGGTTTTTTCAAGAATGCAGACTAAGGCCTAGAAGGATTAACTACTATATCGAAAGTACCGTTGACCGATACATTGTTATTTGTCTACTTTGTATAAACTTGGAAAGCAAAACGGATTCTACTCGTGATAATAATAACAACATGACCACACGTGCGTTGGCACACAAATATAACCAGTTCAAAATATAGGGATACCGCTGTTCATTGCGCCAGTTTGGTTTGCGTGACGGAATACCTTATACGATTCCCACTCAAACAGCTGTCTCACGTAAGCAGATCTAGAATTAAAATCAATTTGTTATTCCCATAATCGACGTCTCCATCCTTACCTGGAAATATTTTCTGCTCTATTGGTTTTCATTCGTAAAGAGTGCGACCGTTTTGCCGGGTAATTGGATAGTCAACATATGACGGCCTTTGTTACCACACACACACAGGGAAAAACAAACAAGTTACTGCTAACTGAAGCGGATAGATCATTTCATATCGTCTTTATAATTTCTGTTCATAACTCATAAATTGTAATTAACAATTTGTATCTTTAATTTCTTTGGCTACATTATACAAAGTTCAATGCAATTACGTATTTTATTCTTGGTGAGTAAGGAAGTGTGAAACGCGCTTACCGGTTTCTGAGAAGAGTTAACATATATATACATGCATCACTGCGGCATTCTAGCGTGACGTGAATAATCTCTTGGAAACGCTCATGGGATTTCACTTAACAGTTTTGATGTAAAAAAAAAGTCAAAAAGAATTGCAGATTGAAGGAGGAATTTAGTTTAATTCCACACATTTTGAGTCACACTTTTCAGAAAAATGAATGGACGCAAATCTTACAACTTTTGATTTATTATAAAAAATTATCGTAGAGGTTATTTATCATATTTATCATCAGCACTATACCTAATGAAATTCATTCTCCGGTTACTATATTTGTTTGTTTGGTGTTTTGCTATTGGTGGTGTATAAAAAAGTTGCTCTAGGACAGGGGCGCTACCACCATTCGTTTACCGGGAGTGCTGGGTGTGAGTGGGTGGGTGGGTGGGTGGGGTGGGGGTGGGGGGCTATGGTGTTATGTCGCCCAGGATAGAAGTCTAAGGGGGAGAAGTGGACCATCCCCTTTCGTAAATTTTGGTGGAATGGAGGGTACATATAGATGCTACATGGAGATATATTATTCATCCAATAATGGTCGGATTTTCAAGTATTTATATGTATGTATATATATTATTCCTTATATATATATATATTATTCCTTATATATATATATATATTATTCCTTATATATATATATATTATTCCTTATTCCTTATTCCTATTCCTATATATATATATATATATATATATATATATATATTATTCCTTATATATATATATATATATATATATATATAAATATATATATATATATATATATTTATATATATATATATATATTTATATATATATATATATATATATAGAAATTCTTCAAAAACCTTTCAAAACATGCGAGAGTTTTATAATCTCCTCCACAAAGTACATGCTATGTACAACATTCCCAGCAACATGCAGAGGGAACTCATTATGTGGTTAAATACAAAGTACTATACCGTATGCATGATTTGTTGTCACAGTTGGGAACCTTCGTTAATAATGTATTGTGTTAATATCCGTTGAATAAAGTCATTATAAACAGATGATTAGCAGGCTCAAGTGCGAAGAACTTGGATATCTTGATTTACGAACAGTCACGAAAAGTAAAATGTACTGTTGATCCCTCTCTTCAACACATGACACGATGATTGATGCGATAACGACGCAATGGGTTACTGATGTGGTTGGTGTCATACGATATGTTATAGTGCTGCGAACTCTCCCGTGTCACATTATTAAATTGACATGAATCAAGTCCAACCATAGCAGCTTCCTGGTCAGTCAATGCTGACAGTTTTAAAACCGGTGACATACCTACGACTAATTAAATAAACACTGTACTTGGCCAGATTATATGTGTAATGTATATATGATTGTATGTATGTATGTATGTATGTATATATATATGTATATGTATAAATAAATATATATACATATATATATATACATATATATGTATACATATATATATATATAGGCTATATATATATATATATATATATATATATATATATATATATATATATATATATAGTACTGTTGCACGTTAAATCTTACAACCAACCTTATACACACTGTTACCATTTCTGGTGCGATTATGGTGGGCTTAAGTTACATATTATGTTTTGAAGGACATGACGTTCAAAAGAAGGATTGTACTGCTTATTAATGCTACAACTTTCTCCCTCTCTCCCCACCTTTCTCCACCTCTTTCTCTCTCTCTCTCTGCTAATGAAATTAACAAGGAAACAGACAAACTCAGCAGGGTGCTACCCTTACAGCAAAATAAAATATTGTAGTATAAGTCAAGGTGACCCGACCTGGTTTTGTTCAGAATATCTGACGGGAATACACGTTCGTTCTATAAATATAGGAAGATGGAGAGCTTTACGTGCACTATCACATTTCTTCACTTTTTCTAGGTGATAAAGTTTAGGTATAATTTCTAATCCGAATTATATTATTACAAAATATTTAACAAGTCGATAAATTTTCGAATCTAAAAAGGGGAAGATTGAAGACCATTTATTTTAAGACTTTGTTCCTTTCTTTCCTCTCCGGTCTTGTAACCTTTGGGAGTATTCACCGGAGACGTGGGCAATGAATTATATATAACGTATATAAGGTACAACATAATCTATAACCTGGGAGTGTACTGACGCATGGACGTAAAATTTACAATCTCTTCAATCTTCATGTTTGGTTTAACAATATTTGAAGGGAATTCTCATGAGTTTTCTACTCACGTTAAATACCTACCCATGTTTCCATAACCCATGGTGCGTACGTTCGTTTATATGTGCTTCAATATTGGAATTAAGTGCTATATACCCTTTTCGTGTGTGTTATTTCGCTGATTGATCAATGGTGTTCACAAACGGTAAATTCATAAATCAAGTCCAACTACCGCCTATACCTTCAACCTCAATCTATGAACACATAATAAAAGAAGCTGAAAACAGACTGAATGTATCTTATAGATTTTATCGAGCTATGAAATAGTTGACTGAACTTGTTGAGAAACTTCGTCGTGACGTATTACGTCATCGTGCTTGCCTGGTGCATATCCTATATATCTGTCACCCAGTTCTGACAAATTTTGTCTATACTGTACTATCATGTCCCGCTTCAGAGCACTCATAATGTCAGTATGAGCAGTATTAATACCATGTTTCTATCAGATCAAGGCTAGGAACTGTTTGTGCTGTCAATACGAGTGCTTTGAAGCTTGGTATGGGAGGTCAGTTTATAGAGGTATTAGCATTAGGAAATTGTGCCAACTGGCTGATATCTGTTAAGAGTGTTATGAATATTCATGACCTAATTATAAATTCATGATTACATTTCAACCTGCTGGTACATTGCTCGGTGTATATATATATACACTATAATGGTAGGCTACATCTGATTGAAGGAGAATAAATTAGACAATGATTACGTGTAGACGCGTGTTTGTTCTTAATTATTAGGATGGACTGTTTGGCCTATCACGTTCGGACCCCATGCATAACAATATGGTATTTTTATGACCCGATACATAACAATGTAGTATGATATGCAATGAATGCATGCTTTATTGTATCGTCTACTGGAATGGAACTTCTCACACATTCTAATATTAGAACCGTTATACCGTGAATCTGTTTGAAAATTAACTGTTATATTACGATATCTTAGAGTTATGTATACTAAAGCTAGCAAATAAAAGCAAACAAATGAACAACAAACCAACGCAAAACAGCCAAACAAACAAACACCAGGCAAAACCAAAGGTAAAGAAAAGTGAAGGTAATCACGGCAAAAGCGAAGCGCAGCATACGGTCAAATTCAACATATATATTAGGGTCAACACGTAAACAACATATTAACACATAATATAATACCTTAAATATTTATATATACTGTGGATGTACTTAAAAGGCTATTCCGATGATTGAAGTAGATTGATGGAAATAAAATTGACAAAATGCTGAAAAAAAATCTGCGTCTTTAGGTCAAAGGCACACGCTTTTAGCATTTTGTATGGCAAAGATATGAATGTTTTAAACCTAAGATGATGTTATTTTGATTATGCATCTGGCAACCAGCGGGGTGAATGATGTCATCGCGGCAATTCAACCGAAAATGTGTTTGCTTTTCTTTGTTTATTCACAGAATGAAAAAAAAAGTATGTAACACACTTATAATAACTAAATATTTTTAAGGATATGTTGCCCTTTTGATGAAATTCGAAGTACAGAAAACATTGACAGCCAGGGGGATAGGAAGCTTCCAAAAAATGGGAGGGGGGGGGCACAACATCAGAGGGGCACTTTCTCATTCCACAACCATCACTCGTTATGCTATAAACCGATAGACACCGGCAATATCACTTAAATATGATGTGTTAGTGTGCTATCAATACTATTATGGTGCACGTGACTCTTTTTAAAATTAACAAAGGCTTAAGATATCCAAAAGGGGCACATTCTATTTGCCAGTAGGGCACATTTGCTATTTTGGGGAAAACGTGCCCCCAATGCCCCCTCCCCCGGCTCCTACCCCCTGTTGACAGCTAATCTATTCATTCCAAATGTTTCAGATTATTCAGGATAAACCAACAAGAAAGTTATAATATGAAAGTAAAGATAATGAAAAGGGCACTGGGGTAGAGGACACACGCCTAGGGCAGTGAACCTCTCCCTGGAAGAATCGAGGGTAAACAAGTAAAGTTACATCCAATGAACCATATCTCAAAGCTATAGGAACAAGATATTGAGATGGGCATTTCAACCAGAAACAAGTGTGGGATATTTATATCTCTTTAAGAAAAGTATTATATTGTCAGGGTACTGAAAAACCCCATTGAAGCTTTAACTTATTATAGAATTATTTGATATAAAGAAGAAAAGATAATCACTAGCTTTATGCTATTTTTATTTGGGGTGGGGTGGGGTGGGTGGGGCGAGATGCATTACTTTCGATCATTCATATACGGAACTTTTTACTATTTTGAGCAATTTCGGTGCATGGGTATGAGTTACACAATTCAGTTCATATGATGCGGATTAAGTGGATTAAGTCGATCATTGTTATGATTGGCTTATTTAGAATCATATACATGAAAATTATCGCGACTAATAGGTGATGGAGTAAATAAGATTAGATTACCATTCTTGTGATATTTACAATCTCCCATCTAGAATGGTCTTCAAAACTGGTCCAAAGGGCACACGACGTGATGTCTTTTGCCTCAAACTGTTCAATATTCATCTCCTTCGGATAGGCTTATATCTGCTTATATAGCGTTGTAAAATAACTGGCTTTCCATATTGTATCATGTTAGCTTGATAGATTACATCGAGATCGCTTTGATAATGTTATTTGTCGGTGGTATTGATGTGTATATTAAATATAAATGTTATACCTCAGATAAAATATAATAATAGAAAAATTGGAAAGCAAAAAAAGAAGAAGAAGAAACAAACAAACTTAATATAAAACAGTAAAGATGTGCGCGGGATAAGTATAACTTTAGCTGCATTAATCTATGTATGAATACCGATATTTAAAGTACATATAATGCACAGTGATGTAATTTGGACGCCAGTAGTATTATGGTGATGCCCCTTCGTATAAGGGTCATTACACCCCCGAATCTCTTTATACGTTTCTATAGATTTTACTCCGTATCTCTCTGTTTGCAAAAGTCTATTAGTAGATGAAAAGTAACTTGAACTAATTAATTACACTGAACGAGCCAGACCTCATGAAACCGTATATATACGCGTATAGTTATAGGCTAACGTCAAATTCCTACATTGAAATGTCTAATATATAACTAAGTCAAGCAAACAAGTACAGAAGAAAACGTTTCATGTGCAATGTACTATTCTGTCTATTCTATTATATAATAAACAAAGATATCATTTGATGTATTTACATTTGACATATTTGTAGCACCATTAACGACGATTTTTTGTATACTAAATCTCTATTATAAACATGAATTTTGACGAATATTGCAAACATTGCCACTTGGAATGATTAATTGATTTTTGTATTTAAAACAAATGAATTCTTTCTTTTCACTAAATTATAAACTTCTGCTAGTTCAGAGAAGTGCTCCAGATCTTGGTGTGTTATATAGTATAGACATATCTCTCTATTATTCATATTGTTATATATTTTATCTTATATCTAGTTAACCGGGGGGCCTTAAATCTCTCTCTCTCTCATATTTGAAATCAATAAAATTAAAAGTGCATCCCATAGTTCGCTCAAGTAATTTTTTTCTTTCGAGCCAACTTATCTCATTTCTCAATGGAGTATGATTTTACGCTTTAGGTATATATAGTATCGTATTACTACAGATTTGAAATATGATATAATGCGAAATAGAAAAAAAGAAGTTAATACAGAAAGAAAGATATGACATATGTTTCCACAGCAGATGTTTTGTGTGGGGGTAGGGGAGGGGACGGGACGGGGAAAGGGAGGGGGACTGTTATACGTCAAGAACTTCTCTAAATCTATTTTATTCGGAAATGGTGATGGATTTTTTTTCGGATATAGCCTTTTGCATTCATGCGATTGATAGTATACAATTTATGGATTGGGGGAGGGGTGCGGTGGGTTGGGGTGGGGTGGGAGAGGTAACTTTTGATCCCATTAAAAGGATCATTTGTAGACTTGATATGTCATATTGTCCAAGAATAAAGAAATATTTGGGTGTTAATAAAGACTCTTTAGCGGTTCGGGTTTTCAAGATACCCACCTTTAAAATATGCTTAATGCTTAGAATGCTCCTTTAAGACTAAATTTATGATGACGTCAGATCCTCAGTAAGGACCTAAATGTTAATGTTAACCCATTGTTTTATCAATTTTAAATGATAATTCAACCGAATCATGTTCTTTTTAACTTCATATCAACAGCCAGGGTATCACAAAATGCATGCAATTTCAACACCATTTGTCAATGAAAAATTTGAAAGGGATCGTAATATTTAAAGTCTATAAAACTCTTGTTTCCGCAACACGTTCTGCACTGCATCTGAGGAACGGACGTAATGTGAACGGTATGTTTCCCAACTTTAAATTCAAAACACGACCCCAGTCAAATCTTCGATACTTTCACATCGATGAAAGTTGATTGTCCTTATACTTCTAACATCTCTCATCACTGACATGAAAGTGAAGACATTTTTCAAAAGTACATTTCAAACGTGACCGTACTTTCTCAATGATTGATCGCTTCTTAGTT
Source organism: Apostichopus japonicus (assembly GCF_037975245.1). Taxonomy (NCBI): domain Eukaryota; kingdom Metazoa; phylum Echinodermata; class Holothuroidea; order Aspidochirotida; family Stichopodidae; genus Apostichopus; species Apostichopus japonicus. The sequence goes on along the minus strand of NC_092566.1, from coordinate 7,092,579 downwards.
TCCGTTTTTTCTCCTTCGATATTTTGTTTTATACCACCGCCTAACCTTTCTTGACTCATGATATCCCCTGATAATGTTTCAAATGATTTATTCAAATTTGACAAAGTTTGTAATCTTACTGCCAATCTCCTGCCAGTTTCTATTTTGTTTGCGCTGATATATATATATATATATATATATTTATATATATATACATATATATATATATATATTAACTTCCTATATCTATAATATATATATATATATATATTAACTTCCTATATCTATAATATATATATATATATATATATATTATAGATATATTTGTAGATTATCCGGGGATTTTGTTTGTCTATTTTAATATGCACGGTTCAGGGAAAGAAAATTCGCCGACACAAACTGATTCTGAAAATGATCAGGTGTAACTGATCTGTATCAAGAATCCGGAAATATCACTAGTTTATTTCTCTTTTTGTCTGTTATTCTTATTCCGCTAAAGAATTCGCAACAAATCAAATACTGCCTCATCCCTAATAAATATTTTAATATTTATTCCCCTCTTTGTTTTTCGCCCTTTTCCGAATTATCATATTTATTTGCAACGTTAAACAAAGAAACTTGTTTGATGATAATAATAATAATAAATATAATAACAATAATAATAATAAAATTAATAATAATAATAATAACAAAATTATTACTACTACTACTACTACTAATATAATAATAATAATAACAATGCACAACCGTTTTGAAAGGAAAATAATCTGAAAACATATGTCACTTTAGTCCTAGATTGCATATCAAGAAGGATAAAATTTGCCTCAAACGTGGATGATTTTGCACAATGTTCCAAAGATTTGAATATGAAGTTAGATTAATGGAGGAAAAGCTTTTCAGTAGGTAGATTTAAATTCCTAAGAACTCGCTCATTTTGGGCATTGACATGATAGCAAATAGATGTCTTAAAATGAGGTTATGTTTACAGATGGCCAGGTGCGTCATTATTACATAAGGAGAGAAAGAGAGTTTTTGACATTACTACGCCACTGTATTCAATTATGTTGTTGTGATGAGTTCAAATATTGAAATCTAATACAATTTATAGGTAGCAAAGTGCTTCATTCAGACAGAGAGGTGGAAAGGTGGAGAGAAAGAAAAATAGAAAGGTGGAGAGAGCGGGAGGTGGAGAGAGATGTTTTAGGCCAGTAGTACACCCCTATATGACTACTCATACTAGGGCGCATGCGTACACTGTTTAAAGTATTGCGAAAACAAAGATGGCAAGAAAAGAAAACAACACGATTAATAAACGTCATCTGTGGAGCCATAAAAGAGGTGGAGAGAGGTTGCTATTACTGCTGCACAACTGTATTGAATTATGAAGACACTAGGTTGTAAATGCGAATAGGATTGTTAGCTCAGTGGTTAACGCCGGTGCCTTTCAATCATAAGGTCCCGAGTTCGAGTCACTCCAAGATTAATGTATGTCGTCCAGTTACAGAGTTGTTGACAATTCATAATCATGGACGTTAAATATGAATCTAAGAGACTGACTTCAGTTAGCTTGCGGCTTTAATAAGCCAATGATGGCTTCTTTGCAAGTTCCTGCTTACAGGAGGATCTAAAATACATACATACAATACACGACACGAAATATTTTAAAGGTGGTTAGTGCTCATGTTATAGACCAAGGTTAAGGGTGTTAATGCACCAATTTATTACTACTCACCATAGACTATACCTATTGTAAATGCGTTTAATAATGATAGTAGTTTGAATGCGTGAGAAAGATTACAAGTATTTGAAATTATGTTTATTAACTTTATTATTGTGAATACGATCAAATGTTGATGACAAGATATAACATATAACACGGTTACTCATTGCACTCATTTTAAGATCTTAGGAGAGGGATGACCATTTTTGAAGACTGTCAAAAACATTTCGAGGATCGCCAAATACTTAAAGAAAAACAGAAATTGCCGATATTTTGACAAACTTGTTGAACACTAATTAATTAAAACTTTCAAAATGTAAAGCGACTTTGCAACTAAGCATAATTAATTTTATAGGGCCACAATATCTGCCACTTGATGGGGTCCGCAAAGATGAGAAAGTGAAAATTGAGGTCACTAACCAACAACGTTTGAATACCATCAGGGTAATAGAACTCGCGTAACGTATAGGCTATAGCAACCCCATCTTAGTATTATGCAAAAGATACGTTAAACACTGGATGGTTTGTCAATCCATTTTGTGGCTAGACGACCTATATTTTAACCACAAAACTAGTTACGTCAGTTCATAAAAAGCAACAAAATATGAATCGGAAAAACATAAGACTTTTAGTGGTCTCGAATATCATGTTTTTACATTTAAGTCATAACATGGTCTCTCTATTGTTTATACGTGGCTAAATATTAAATATATTACAGAGTTATTCGAATTTTGCGAAGCAATGGATGAACATTACCGGTAGGCCAATGGACTGTGAAGGTGACGTCATAAACAAATTTGAAGAATATTCTAATAAAAAAATGACCAAATATTTACGGTGAATTACTTGCAAAGCAGAAATAGCTAAATAGAAAAAATATTCTGCACACATTATTCTTTCTTTGTTTTTTTTTGGTTTTTTATTAGAATATTAAATTTTTGACTGAAGCAATACCGCAAGATATGCATGATAACAGAGAGAATTGAGTTTTATGGAATTAACACATCTCTTCACTTTATCATATACTTATGATATAGTGAATGTGTTTAGACAAGAGTACATTATCATTTCAATTGGAATGTCGGGAATTGGTAAACTGTTTTTGTGCTTAAACTTAAATAGAGTATCCATCGTCTAAGCGGAAAAGCTAAAACTTAACCACAAGTGTTCTCCAGAAAGAGAAAAGATAAAACCTTTATACGTATCCGCAGCAGGATTCAATCGATGGGGGGGGGGGGTGGGCGATGGGGGAGTGCGCAGACTTTTCAAAGGCTGTCGGTCAATGTGACTTGATCTGATTATATAAAGAAAAACACCTCACAGTTACTTTAACACTTTCTGCATCATACAATTTCATAAATTTCAGTATTTGAATGTTTTTCTTATATATATATTTTTTATAAAAGAGTATTATTAATTTAATTGATTTTTCTTAATTTGTCAATAATACGACTGACCGAAATTTGGGAGAGGGTACACGTGCCTCTGTACCTTGCCTTCGCCACTCCGGCTTCACAGCTCCTTCCGACAGAATAAATTGTTCACGTTGTGAACTTTGACAAGTTATAAGGCTCAAATGAAAGACAGGTTAATTTACCGAAACAGCCAAATCCATGACATTTTTATGTTGTTGTCTTAAAACTTTAATTGGTTAAATACCGAAAATATCGGTGTGATCATCGCACGTTATTGGAGTAGAACATTTGATCATAAAGAAGTATCCTAAAATACGTCTTTTTCTCCTTACTATTCCGATAGAATAATGGTAAACGATGATATCGTGATATCGTGAAATGTCGACGACTTGTTACAAAAACTATTGAAAAGGTCTTGCAAGCATCTAAATTTACCGCCAACGGAACAGCGATAAAAATACAGAAACCCAAACAGAATATGTAACAACAAAGTAAAAATAAAAACGAAGAAAACGTTTCCATAGTTTTGCTTTCTTAGAAAGACAATTATCTACTGACGTAAATGACCGAATGAATCAGGGATGATAACATCTTTAATAAGTCTCTCGTTGTTCAAAGGATTTAAAAGTGAGAATTTATTAGGTAAAGAGTTGTTTGGATTCTTGTCTTTTTGAAAATTCGACTTTGTATAACAGAACTTTTAGAATTCAGCAGGATCATTTCGAAGAATAATCCTAGAAACGTTACTGTTCTCACTGAATACTATTTTTCATCGAATTTTGACAGCCAATCTACACAAGACACAAAGGAAAATCAAAGAGTAAAATCATGTCAAGCGATTCGTGTAAGGATCACATAAAATGACAGTAAAAGCTTACAAAAGCTTGACATGTAAAAAAGGAGAATGAAAGTGAACTTGATCTCACTCTCCACCTCTCTCTCTCTCTAGATCTCTCTCAGGTATATATATATATATATATATATATATATATATATATATATATATATATATATATGTATATATATATATATATATATATATATATATATATATATATATATACATATATATATATATATATATATATATATATATATATATATATATGTATATATATATATATATATATATATATATATATATATGTATATATATATATATATATATATATATATATATATATATATATATATATATATATATATATATATACATATATATATATTAAAAAGGTCAATGTATATAAATATATATATATATATATATATACATTGACCTATTTAATATATATATATATATATATAATAATAATAATAATATATGCATTTATATAGCGCTAATTTTGTACAAGACATTCAGAAGCGCTTAACAAGGACAAAGCCAACCAGTCGGGCCAATCAAAATAAGCAAGCTTAAACAGATACGTTTTTAGCTTTATCTTGAAAGCATCCAGGGTCAAGGAGTCGATACACATCAATTCCACCGGAAGTGAATTCCACAACCGAGGTCCTTTGTAGGCAAAAGCCCTATTGCCTAACGTATTATGATTGATACGAGGAACATGCAGGGTGATTTGAGAATGTGAGCGCAAAGAGTAAGAACTAGACTTCACCAAGATCATATCACATAAATATATATATATATATATATATATATATTAAAAAGGTCAATGTATATATATATATATATATATATATATATATACATTGACCTTTTTAATATATATATATACATATATATATATATGTATATATAAATATATATATATGTATATATATATATATATATGTAAATATATATATATATATATATATCTATACAGCGAGAGCTAACCAATTTTCATACAGTTTTTCGTATTATCAGAAGAAAATCAAACATTTCTTTGAGAAAGTTTTTTCTTACATCCGCCGATACAACCGTTTATTGTTGATGGTCTCTTCCGATGGCAAAATTCGCACATTTTATTGAAATTCTATCCGAACTTAATACCTATGAGAAACTGGTGGTATTGAATCCGGTTCCTGAAATTAACGTAATGGAAATATAAAAGTAATTCTCCTGAGAGCTGACCATAGGGATGCAGAAACAAACGACTAAATTACCAATACGAACTTTAGTAAATTGAAAACCTTTTCGTTTCAGAAATATTGTAACTGTCAGTGAGCTCGCTAGAATTCATAATATAATTTCACCCTTAAGACCCTTAGAGTAGTGGTGGGCACATTATGGATCTTATGAGCTTATTTGCACAACACTAAAGGAAGTAGCTTACCTATACTTCATTCTTTGAAATGTGAATATTACATTACTTGTTACCGTAATTTTTTTAAAAGTCATAATATCATAAAGCTTTATATGCGCGTTGCCCATCAATTATTTTGAAATATTAAAATATTATATAAGGGCATTGTTTCCTTGAAATTGGACGAAACCAAACCTGACCATATTTACAAACTACATCCCACTCTATACATGAATTAATCAATTTCTATCTCGTCAACATTTAACATTTTATCTTCTACTTATAGGATCGAGCGAACCTCACGAGATGATAGCTTTTTGAATCAATTCAGAGAGCACTCAAGTGAGAATTCCTGCTAGGTTTCGGCAGACAATATAGACAAAAAGTGATTCTTTTACACTCCCTTTCGAAGACCCCTCAAGGACGCCTTTATGGACCAGCTACAAGGGCCTTTTTCAAGAACCATACAACTATAATATTGCTCGCTAAAAGCCGAACCGCTAGATTTAATGTCTTTGTTTACTATATGGTTAAACTGTTTTTTTGATCTCCTGAGATGCCCCACTTTTTGCTTAAGGACATTTTAATATTTTTCTTTTGAAGGTTTTCCTTTTTGTTCATCGTTATCAAATAACAATATCAGAAGAACCGCCGTCTCACTTATACGGTAAGCAGAGCAAGCCATTGCCTCCCGAAGGTTAAAATTTCAATCATAGAAATAAAGATAACCCCTTTTTTTGAATCTATACTGACAAAATATTTTATATTCTATACCGCATAATCATCGTCAGTTTAACGCCGACGTGCACTAACGTATTTCCTTAGCAATATTAGCGACATTAATGTCGCTAGTGTTTAATTTCAATGATGACTGCGATATTTCATTCTTTATATATATATATATATATATATATATATGTTGATACTAGATGAGACTAGTGGAACACTAGTAGTTGTAACTCGGAGTTTCACGCTTTGTAGCGATCTTCAGACAACAGACAAGAGTTGTCTGAAGATCGCTACAAAGCGTGAAACTCCGAGTTACAACTACTAGTGTTCCACTAGTCTCATCTAGTATCAACATATATTCCGCTCTGCCCAATGGACATAGAGCACTCTGCGCCAAGATAGACGCCTACCTACTCTATATATATATATATATATATATATATATATATATATATATATATATATATATATATATATAAATATATATATATATATATATATATATATATATATGTATATATATATATATATATATATATATATATATATATATATATTGGGTATTTATTGATGATAAATTAATTGGTATGTAATGTCTAAAAGACATAAACTTATCATCGAAATCTATTGTGAACAGGTTAATGAATGCACATCACCGTTACGACTGTTTTATAGGCATATGAAGTTGGCTGGATGGAAACTAAAGATTGAGAAATGAAAAATCTATATGAAATACTAAATCCACTGAAGTGGTTTCTTGAATTTTTCAGTTTTAGTTTTTAGTAGTCTCATTTAACGATTTATATTTTCTTAATGGTTCATGCATTCCTTTCTAAATAGATTTCAAAATAAGAGAGTAAGATCAAAGCTTGTGGTTTTTAGTTCCATTCGCAGAACACAATCTCAGTCACTCCTTTTACATCATCAATAGTCATAATTAATTAATGTTTATTCATAAATTAAGCTAGAATTACGAAAAGTAGTTGTACAATGTTCAATCTTTGGTAGATTATCATGGATGTTGCAGCTATTTCCATGATTTGCATGCCTATTAGAGTGATTAGGAAAATTTTGTTCCTAGATGTCCGGAGAAATTTAAGACTGTACTTCCACGATTGGCAAATCAAATAATATTTAAGAAATACTCTCGGGTTGTTTTTAAACAATATTCTTACTTAATTTACGCAGGAGGTGATTTCTTTTCGATAATAAAACATTATACCGTGACAACTTTTACATTTTCATATAGTTTTCTTCGATTTTCTATCGGAATTTTAAAACCTTTGCCGAATTTTTAGACCCTGCGCATGAAATGGAAATTAGGAATCAAACCTTTCAAATGAATAAATTGTTTACAAATTGACGTTAAATCTTTAAAATGATAATTGGAAAATAAAGTCGATGAAAGTCATGAATCATTTGCAGGTTTAAAATCGACGAAAGAACGAAGGAGAGGTACACATTGGAAGTCTCTTAGAATTTCAAGCAGTTGCTAATTATACTGTTACGAGAAAGCAACCTATTTTTCTTGTGTCTATGTATTTTCTATCTTGCCTGTTTTACCGTTATAAAGTCAACATATTAGGGATTAGCTTGGCCTTGACAGGGCTAGTTAATGTACGCCACCCTTGTATTGTGTCTAGGTTTTACTGCATTACTTTCCGTATATATTATTTGTTTATTACATTACGAAAGATGTACGACAGGTACATTGTATATATAACTATACTTTAAAAACTCGTAATGCACTGTTAGTGTATTTTATTCAACAGTGCCCTCAAGTCTCTCTCTATACCCCCCCCCCCCCCTTCCTTACTTGCCAATTGGGTACTTCACCATACTACCAAAGCGGAAAGCGTTACAATACTCTGGAGGAACCATGTGAAAGGACTCTCCCAAACATATATTACCAATATTATCAAGAGTAAACACAATCTATGCTCTTGAATTTCATAAATTATTTTGCAAATTAAATAACAAAACTATCAAGATCAATACTTTTGATGATATTTCTTACATTTTTCGTGACAATTTTGTATCATTATAAATCACAATAATACTAATGTAAACAATATGAAAGTGCAACATGGCCTGGTTATTTACGACCAAAGTAAACGCATTCTTGTTGGATAAAACATACAAATTTGAATTTTCTTAATTTGTCAAATATTGACATTTTCCAATTCATTCGTAATCATAAAGATTCATCAATTTCACGGTCATGCTAAGCAGCAGAGGAAAGATTCAATTATCCAATTTTACAGATCTCACGCAATTTATTTTACAACCTCTGGGGTAAGTTTAGAGAAAGAGAGAGAGGTGGAGAGAGAGAGAAGAGAGAGGATAGGGGCCTTTTTTATGCACACTATTTATCCAGAGGGGAGAACATTGAATAATAATAACAATTCGTCGAAATCTTGAAGTTTATACCACATAAGAAACACTTTAAGAGCATCATCCTATGCCATGCTCGTAGGCAGGCTTTTAAAGTGCCGATGTATGTATAATACCTACGGGTAAATCTATGTTTTGTCACTATACCAGGGGTTGCTCCTATTTTCGCTCCATGGGTTCCGTTAAGTCACCAAAATGAAATTGTTTAGTTACTTTATTATTCGCTGCAATGTCCTTCAAGTCTTATTTTGTGAGAGATATCTTATTACACATAATTATCCTCACCTAATATGAGCTTTCCTAGGGACTGTTCTCTCTCTCTCTTTTCTCTTCTTCTTCCATCTCAAATTAATTAATTTAACCTTGATGAGTGTCTACTAACAACCTTTAAGGATTTGTTAAAGAATAAATAAAAGGGAACTCGGGGCTAAAAGAAAAAATACAAAACACGAAATAACGTACGTGAGGTATTCAAGGATATTTCTGTAATGTTAAAGTGTCCTGCAATGTTGGATTTGAAAGTTAGATTCTAACATTCAGGTCAAATCCAATTGGGCATGTCTTGTTACCGAAAGCTTAGTCCTAACTAACTTATTCTATGTCTATAATCTATAGCTTACGTATAAATAAATATATATATATATATATATATATATATATATATGCTCAGTCTTAAGATGCAGTGAGACTTTGTGTTTTCTCTTGCCCTTTGCTCCATACAATGTTTCGCTCTGTTCAAGGTAGAAACTTAATAAAGAATCCCTTACTTAGGTTTATACATTTATTACTGAGTAGAAAAAAATTACATAAATAAAATTAAAATGTTCCTTTATCCGTTTATTTGATTATGTATTAACTTATTAATCGAACACATATTTGTTTGGTGTATTGCATTTTTATACTTATCATTTGCAGCAACCACAAAAATAAATAACAAAAGGTCTCAACAGAAATACAAGAGGAACGAAATATACTCTCTGTTGAGAGCATTCGCTAGAGGATTTTGTGAACATCTGCTCATCTTTGCACTACCCTCAACAGATGGTAAATCAAATATGAAATCAATAATAATCAGGATAAGTTTTGCAATCAATCCTCTTCAAGTGCGAAGATTTCTTTTGTTTTATCCATCATTTATAAGAAGCAAAATTCAACACACACACACATAAATAATATTGATACCTTTTGGCCTTTCGAAATTAACATCATCTTTCTGTATGTATATATGTATATATATATATTTATATATATATATATATATATATATATATATATATATATATATATATATATATATATATATATATATATATATATATATATATATAGGATATTAAGGATCACATAAAATGACAGTAAAAGCTTCTAAAGGATGACAAGATTAGGCAACATGTATACAAGGAGAATGAAAGTGAAGTTTATCTCTCTCTCCACCTCTCTCTCCCTCTAGATCTCTCTCAGGTATATATATATATATATATATATATATATATATATATATATATATATATATATATATATATATATATATATATATATATATATATATATATATATATATATGTATATATATATATATATACATATATATATATATATATATATATATATATATACATATATATATATATATATATATATATATATATATATATATATATATTATGATGAGATTCACTTGTCATGGGTGTTATCCTTTCGCCCGGAGAAAAGTATATACCTGCATGTGCTAAATCAAGAGTAACATTAACGGAAAAGACAAACATACAAGGTTGTGAAGGTTACAGTATTTCTCTCTATCTTGTTCTTTTTATTTTAGACTGTCGAAGATCTCGAAGCGTTAGATTACCTCACAAAGCTCAATCTATTGATATGAATTGATTTTATGTCTACATAAGACATGACTATACCTTAGGCAAGAATGTTTAGTATTGAAACGGGCGTTTCTGCATATACGTTCGTGACGGAGAGGGGCAAAGGCTTTCTTCAAACTTTTAGAATTCTCGTCTATATATACGGCCAATCTGAATATTTGGTTTGATTTTAATGGTTTTTCAATGTTGAAAAACGAAATAGCAAAATATTAGGCATTGAAGGTGGTTATTCAGTTGTGATTCGGGAATGTACAGTTTTCTTGATATTAATAATGTCAATTAAATATTTGTAGTTACTTCATACACGTACCCATGTAGACTACCCCTACCCTTGGCGTAACTCCATAATGTACCCCGTGTGCCCAAACCCTTTCAGGTTTTACTTTTGAACATATCTGTGTGATGTGTCCTATGTCCCATGAAACGATTGAACGCCCTGGTGTTCAAACGGTTTTACTTGTTGATCTTAATTTCCACCTTAATCATTGCGGTGACCCTCTTGTGGCGAATGTTGTGACCTACGAGGATGGAGGGTCCCACCCCAACCTACCCCCTCACATTTGAAGAACTTGATTAAAGGATGCTTATTCGAAAAAATAGTGTTCTATTTCTGCAAATAATGATAGAAGTAATTCATGTTCCATTTTTTAAATACACAAATATCAGTAATATATGTGAAGTCACCCTGAAAGGCAAATGTTCAATGCGGTTTCGATTATACGACTATATATTTGGTTGAATTTCTTAAGAACTATATTATAACTGGACTTACTTTATTGAGACTCCGTGCTTAACACATTTATCGCATTATATTCTCTGCACGACCTAAAATGACATGTTATGTCTAATTAGAAACATTTCGTTGAAATAGTATAAAAATCCCAAAGAGGTAAATTACCCTTCTTGAGTTATTGCGTTTACTCTGTATTCTCATGTTGGTCTATGCTGTCCCCGACTGACCGTTTATTTTAATATTTCTTGTTTTTCTCTTGTTTTCAAGTTTAAATTTTCCAAGCCTCTGACATTACTCGACTGGTGTCTGTCCATATACAAACAGAGGTCTATGTGGAATTATTCTGACTGATAGTCCAGCAAGTGGTTGCTAATGAACAATCATATTGATTTATTATTTATTACTTCAAATGACATTTGACCTCCACTAAAGAACAATACGGGACATCCGCACACAAAATATAAGATTCATCCAAGCTATTCTCCATGAAAGTTTGTACATACAGCCGCTTTCGACTTGCAGACTTCAAAGTACATTTGGCAATCACCAAAGCAATAGACATTTTGAACTCACTATGCAAAATTTGCATTTTGACCACTGCCGACCACAAACGCCCTTTCCCCCTATAACTCGCAATCTCTCATTCTGTATACAGTTTATTGACAGCATTATCTCTGGAAAGTTTGCTTCTGTCATAATTGGAATTTGATGTATTATTTTGCACTAATATGCATTCACATACACAGGGATTTTTCAGTATTTTGCTCTTCACCCACACCACCGCCTCTTACCCCCCCCCCCCCCCGTTCTCTCTCTCTCTCTCTGCCTCTCTACCTTGCCTCTCTACCTCTGGTAATATTGCTACACATACACTTGAAATGAAAACATATTCCCAAAGTCCGATTCTTTTTGAGCAACCAAACCCTCACAAGTGTTATCAATCTTCGGTACACCTATACCGTGCATAAGTCACGCACAACGTTATTTGTCAAGTAAAATAATGTTCGTTTATCGTGGCAAATCTTGACCAAGATAACTCGAAAATGTCAAATTTTTAAGCTATAGTTCACGTATAGAGGCAGTGGCGTCGCCAAGGGGGGCCAGGGGGGCACGTTCCCCCCTGGAAAACCTAGTCCCCCCGAGTGCCCCCCATCTGAGATTTGGGTTGGTAAAAAAATATATATATATTTTGTTATATTCAACTCCCATCATCTGAGTTGGTTTTTCATAAGGACAAAGAAGCACAGTAATTCGTATTTTCTTCAAATGAGCTGCGACAAAATGAAAAAGTTTATCCTTGAACGTCGGGTATCGAAGTCGTAACCCGCGCCATCACAACAGGTGTCGATATTTACATTGAATGTGTCAGTGCTCACGCCATACCAGCGGATATACACGTCCGCTTCGCGAGCTACATGACTGTGAGAAGGGAGGGTACTGCAATATGTTGCCTTGGTCTGAGGTTGACAGGTTAGGAGCTGACGAAATGTGAGAATGTGAGGGTCCGCAGGCACCATACTTGCCTATATTTGTGGACCCATATATTAACCCTGTTGTGTAGGGGGTGCAGAGGTCATTTGAGGTCAGATGCTTGTAGGAACAAATGGCGAATGTTCACACCTGCATACTGAGCCATACTCGATGTGTGATCAAACTTTGGATTGCATGGTGAGATCCCTGATAGGAGCCAATAACGATGCTGGAACCTGTTACATCTTAATAGATAATGGGCGAAAACGAGAAGGACAAGAAAGGAGTCGGGGGTCATGCACACATTAATTCAACAAATGTAGGTTCTATTGATATAGGGTTAGGCATAATATCGACAGCATGTGGGTCATATCCTCTGCAAAATTCTGCGCCTTGTTAAAATCATTAGCTCAAAAATAGCAATTTCTGGAGATATCTTCAGATCGAATTTAGCATCAAATGTGGCAGCATTTTGCATCTAGCCCATCCTCCGTATGCGAAAATTGTCCAAAGGGGGAGGGGGGCAGTGGCGGCGGAACCGGGGGTGCTTGGGGGGCTCAGCCCCCAATGAAAAAGTTGAGGGGCAAATGCATGATAAGCCCCCCCCCCCCCCAATATTTACCAAGGCTCCGAAACGTGCATCTGCCCATTTTTCAATGCATACCGTACTTGTCGATCTGTCCGATGCACACGTATACTATATAGGTGTAATAATTTTAGTAAATGCTGGGGGACCCTCGGCCCGTCCCCTGGCTATAGACCACATTGTCACCCAACCGCGTCTTCACGCCCCGTGAAAAGTGGAAGCAGTGAGTGTGAGTACCGGTAAGCGCAACACAAATTCGTCTTAGGCCAATGACTTGCTTCATTTCAGCCAGTTCTCCAACATCCCCTTACTACACTCAAAAACGTCTTTACGAGTACACTACGAGTAATAGCTACTCTCTTAAAACACCATGGAATATACAAATTACAATGTTTTTACAGACTTTTACGTGCAATCTGAGAAATTGCAGGCTTGAGACCCATATTTTAGGGCTAGGTATTCGCAGCATAAAACACTCGGGAAGTGCCGTTTCCGGCCATCTGGGGGTTTGAAAAGCCCAAAATTTTCTTGTACGCTCCGCGCCAACCGATGGTGGCGCTCCGATTAGATAGTCTCTACACATTAGCCCCCCAAATAATTTTCCCGTTCCGCCGCGCCTGGAGGGGGCACCCCCTCCCCTTAGACCCCTCCCCCAGGACGGCGATCCTTATCCACCTAAGTGCCCCCCATCAAATGCTGGTGCCCCCCTGTGCCCCCCCCAGACTGAAAAGTCTGGTGACGCCACTGTATAGAGGTGATCAAAAAATATAAAATTAAATAAAAGTGTTTAGTGTGTAAAGATAAACTTTATACATGTGACTGATATGCGGTCTGAGGACCGTTTATAAATCGGGGCGGGGCGGGTGGGGAGGGGCAGGGGAGGGGAGAAGTGTACTATAAGAAAAGTATAATGTTGGTTGACGTTTCGGTTGACTTTCTGCGAAGCCTTACATTTGAGAAAGTTATTAATGGAGGTATGTGGTTTGTTGTTGTATATATGACATCGTAAAAAAGGCATCTATGCATATAAACGCTTACTCTGTCGTTGCAGAAAATGCGATACATATTTTATAATATCAAAGAAAAGAATATAACTATCTTCCAGATAAGTCCACCTTATTACGTAACTTACCACCTGTAGATATAGAACAGCAAGACTGTGGACTCATTGTACAATTGTCTTCTCGTATATAATATTCATTTAACTAAAAACCAAAGAAAGCGTAGAATTTTTCGTTCAAAATAACCAATGTTACCCAATCTGTTAGATGAATAGAACAAGTGTTTTCTGTTAACGAATTAAATCAAACTTTGAATTTATTATTGAAATTATTTATTTTAAGTTTAGTACATTATTCACATTTTGTTTCTGACAGACTGTCTTGTTTTTCCTTGTTCCAAGGCTTGCCGCTCACATCTTTCGACATTTCGTCCCCCCACGCTACACAAAACTGAGAAAATATAAGTCATTTTTTTTTCAAAGAGATTCTCTGAAATATGACAAGCCTTTTGGTAACTAGACTATGACGAAATGATTTAACCGAAGTATCGAAGAAATATCTCATGGCACAACCAGAGGAAATTCTCAATGGACTCGAGTTTTATATATCTTTTCTCTTTGTTCCTATAAATTTCCCAGGGTTGCTGATCAAGAGGAAAAGCAGAGAAGATGGACACGGCTCTGGCCCCTGGAGAGAAACGACCTTGAAAGAGACAAGTCCCGGCGGCAAGGGATTACTCCAGCCGTGTCTGTCCGTTAAGCTGCACGAGAGAGTATCGATTCGTTCTTATAGATTGCCCATCTTTATAAGACAGCTTCTTGATAGGTTGAATACTTCCTTTAAAAGACTCTTTTTTGTTAAACGGATTTTTTACGGCCTTTTCGTCGGAAGCAAGGTACAGACAGAAATATGCAATTTACATCCATTTCTATTTCAATGATGTAAAATAATTCACGGAAATAGCAGTTTTTTTGTGTGTTTTTTTTTACTTACATAAAAAAGAAAAGTGAGTTTTATGTGCTGTTTCCTTCCTATTTCGCACTAATTTTGTTATTATACACTTCTTGTCTGCCCTTTGGAGTATTTTACGGTCTGCACCCTAGGTAACACATGGTCTGCGCCCTAGGTAACACAGGGAGTTTAAAAACAGCGTCTTCTATTGCAGAGAAAGAGAGATACGGGCGTGGTGAGGCGGGGGGGGGGGGGTTGAGGCCGAGGGAGCAAATATCAAAGGTAGATTTCACAAACTTCCTGTCATGTTTCTAATCAGTAGTGAGTGGATCCACTTGACTTTTCCCGCATACAATTATTTTACTCGCATATAAACTGTCTATCTGTCTGCAGTTTGCTGTTTACACATGGGGCGGGTTTGTATCCCTGTGCACCTGTGTTAGGGGTTGAAGTGTTCAGGAGTCGAATCATTACTCCCTCCCTATCCCCATCCCCCACCCCATCCCCATCCCATCCCCCACCCCAATCCCCCATCCCCTCCCCCATGCCCGCTCTCATCGAACCCTTCTGATCGAGGGGCACTAGTTTTGAATAATGAGGTTAATACAGCAACGCACTCAAATTTATGAGATCTAGATGTGTTACTTTTGTAACGACTAAGATTGGAGGAGGGGACCGAACGGAAATGAATCAAGTTTAAACATTTTAAAGTAGTTTATTATTTTGTTATGACGTTATTTTTTATTACCATGGATATGGCAATGAAACCAAATCTATTGTTTTCTTGACAACTCTAACACTATTTTGTAAGCTTCCATGTTATTTGATACCACAACATGTACCGTTTATGTTTGTACTGTATCTAAACGAGTCGAGTTAATAGTCTCTCTCCGAAAAAAAAAGCGAACACTTTGATTGACCAACTTTGCATTTCTCATATACTAAACTTGATGATGAAATGTAGCCTGCACTGTTAGTATACAGCTGTAGTGTATTTAATGTAACAGTAACGAGTAAAATCATGCAACAGCAGAACTTGACTGTGAAAGCTTTTATTTTCACTTTTATATTCCAACCATTAAAAGAAGAATACAAGATTAAATATATTCCCACATGCATTATAGATCCAAGTATCTGATAATATACATAAATGGATTTGTTACCAAATTAGCAACATGTAACAGATGTTGATGGTCAAAAATAGATTATTGTTAATGTATGTCCGTGTGTCAATCTGTAAGTCTGTTACAAGCATAAGAAACCCGACTTGTATTTTACAAATTATAACAGTACTAACTGAAAATTCAAACCTAATTTTGTGAAATTGTTTTTTTCTTCTCCACCCCTCTCCCTCCTTTGACTCAAATTTTGCAAAACTTAAGTGTTGCTTAAGGTAAATTAAACGTGGAGGTCAAATGGAGTTTATTTACATCATAATAATAATAAAAGCTTGGTGGACTATCCTAAGCACGACAGCCCGAAGCAGAGCTTAATACTTGCAACATTTGTGCGCAATATTCATGAAGATTTTGATATGTCATAGCAAAAAGACCTTTTACTAACAAAGATAGTAAGAAACTCTCTGCCAGGGTCTCCATATTGATCAAAGGATGAAAGAAATTGAAGAAGATCTATTAAGAAACAACGAAAGAAAAAACATCAACTTTTTTCTCCCTCTATTTCAATTTTTGTCGTTTTACTCTTTCAGAACATGGTGATATCTTTCGGCAGGAAATCGTTCGCAGCAAAATATGTACTTTAGCGTAAGCAATTATTTATCGTTATTGTAAGATTAAAAGAAAAAGGAGAAGAAGAAGAAAAAAAAAACTTGCCTGTACTCTGCTGAGCCCAAATAAGTAATTAACGCTCCAAGCGAACATGATGATTAAAAGTTTGAAAGAAAACGAATTCGCGCACATTCGACAGTAATTATTGAATGGAGGAATTGAAAATAAAAATGCCGTGTTTTCTCGGTGAATTTATAGTGATTATTGGCTTGATGGTTCATGTTCTATTCAAACAGTCAAAAATATCAAATGTCAACATTTGCGGAGTATGAATGTTTTAATTTTCCAGCAAATTGTTAATATAAAAACTTTGTCAAATAACTGGGGCATGCTATTACCTTTCACATTGATCAACCGAAGAGACTCGCCGAAAAATAAATGTCAAAAATAAAGATAAAAACGCCATATGTGGATTTCAAAAAACTTAACGAGTCGAGAACGTTGAACTACATTCTGACAGGATGTTAAAAGTCAAATAAAGTACCAAAATTTAACGTAGAAATTTGCATTAGTTATTTTTGCCCATGCATGGTCTAAAATGTAAGCTCTAAGCTTAAGTTAAGGAAATCCAAGCGAAGAGAATAGTATCGAATTACACGATGTTAATGTTAATATACACGGTGATAACTATCTTGTGTCCCCTTTGGCGTTCCATATTAAACTTTCTGTCAACCACAGCGGTTCCCAACGTACGTTATCATTGTTTTCTCCCCTTACATTTCCATTATGTATACCTTGGCCCTTTTGGCGTCCCAAATATGATAATGCTGTAGTAGTTTCGTGCTTCTTACCATGATGTTGAACTTTAATCAAACCAATGCTTCCCTATTGATCTGCCTTTAAATTATACATTACTCTGTATAAATAAACTAAATCAAAAGTTTCCACTAACAGTCAGTTGGCGTCACACGACTACAGTTCTGATTTTATTGGGGAGGGGGGGGGGGGGAGTTGAGGGCAGTGCAAAATTATTTTCATGACGGGTTTCTTAAAAATGGATACAAAATGTCCAGGTTAAGTAAAAGATGAATATGTACTTACACAATTTGTTATTTCAGTGTACAAGTTAAACGAAAGTACAAGAACTAAACACTAACCAACTAAACAATACCTTTTTACCTTTTTAAAGTTCTATTTGTATATTTTAAATAGGTGAGATGCTGAACTTGTAAACCAAAACCCAAACCTATGGAAAGGAAAACAAAACACCTACATTCCTAGTCAATATCCTGCATTGTCAATTTTGCCATTAATCATCTAAAAACCGACTCAAATTAGAAAAATACATCCATAAATTAGAAATGCCTTCTTCTTTTTCCCCCTTAAACACGTAGGAGTTAATTTTCATAATAAATCAATTTGCAAATGCCAACAACAACCTAAATATCGCTAGACAAAAACGTTCCTTTTTTATTTGATGTTTGCAGATAAATATATAATATACGCAAGCACGTATGATAGAATATATCATATTATAAATGATTGACATTTTTATTACCAACCATAAGCGTTATAAAATGGTGATTGGAAGATTGAAATAACTCACCTATTCTCTTCATCGCATGATAGAGAGGTTTGGAATTATGGATCGTCTCCAAAAAAGGTCGTTTATCGACGGTATGATATTTTACGAGATGTCTAAGATATTATGAAAGGTTACTTCATACCCATGCAAACAACAAAGTCACGTGATAAAAAAATGAGCCAATCGCAATGGAAAGATCCGTGAAACCAGGAACTTTGAACATGAAAAACTGAATACTAACGTATACAAGTTTAAAAACAACTATAGGTTAAATGTCAGGGAATTTATAATGAAAAAGCTATCAAATTCATACAGAATATAAAACACGTGATGTATACCTTAACCAATTAAATGTCAGAATCTGTAGATCCAAGAGTTCTGAAAGCGAGTTCTGAAGTTCAGAGAATAAGTAAGATAATTATCAGGGAAATTGCCTCCTATAGGAGATTTTTTTTGTTGGAAAGATAGGTCAAAATCTGAAAAGAAATGGTCGTAACACTAGTCTCTCTTGTAACACCGAATGGAAAAACATAAAGCAAATCATGTTTTCATTTTTCAAGCATTTGTTTTCTAGGACAAACTCGACCCAAATTTAAAAAAAAAAATCGAATACTTTGTTATGCGGGCCAGCTTCTAACTTTCCTTTAACTAAGGTAATGGTGACCTTCCTCCAGCATTTTTTTTAGAGAAGAAAAGGAAACGGAGGCAAAATAAATTGTTCAAGAATCACATGAATACTCACCTTTTTGACAAAAGCAAAATCTGGCATGTGCCCAAAAGGGGGGATACCACCTTCCTCACCTTACTGAAACATTTATTGAAATTAATTCATAGCTTCCCACTACATTTTTACTGATGTGAGGTTCTTATCAACAACTGATGTCATCTAAGGTGCATATATCAAAGAGGTACAAATATCAACGACGGAGTTTTGAAGTAAATGACAAAGAATAAAGAAATCTATTGCTAGAACGGTATTGGAACCTTCAGTGACATCTGGTTTACCTGGTTACACGGTATATATGCAGTAGCCTGTGGCTTGTTACTGGTGCCCCCAGTATAGAAATAGCTATATAGGGATCGCTACCAACTGAGGGCTGAGTAGCTCAGCTGATAGAACGCTAGGCTTGTAATCCAGAGGGGTCGTTTTTTTCTTAATGAAAAGTGACGTTGCTTGACAAGATGGTGAAGAAAAAAACTTCACTGATTCCGTGTGGAAAAGATCGTGCTTCTCATACTCGTTTCCTTCTCTTAGAATCATATTTAAATCAGATACAACAAAAAAAGTTCTCCATATATATATAGGATAGTATTTGTGTGGAGTTTCTATTTTGTTTGTATAAAGTGGATATGTTCATATTGATCAAATGGGATTGTATAGCTCCTCCCATGGTCTAATACTAGCAACGTATTCAAGTATACAGATGTCGGGGATGGTGGGGTAGTCCATTACCTGCTTGTTGCACTATTATAACATTGTATCTCAAGGGGACATTAAGTATCAACTGGGGGGGGGGGTACTTTGCCCCCAGATATGAAAGATTATTGAGTAATGCCCCCCCCCTTCGTTTAATCATAGGAATTTTTTTCCCGATGAGACACTATTTATACCAGCAGGCCTACTGTCAGATGTCCCAGGGAGACCAAATATACTGAAAATCCATGATAAACTGTCCTATAGGGAGACTAGGACAATATGTACCAGGTATACATAGGGAGACGAAATATACTGCCATATACCGTTAAATTAGTTTTACGCTAATTTGGTGACAACTTCCGTCAACAGGACATTGACAGCATCTGCTGTTTACTTGTATCGAGTACATACAGCCGAGGTAGGGTTCGTTCCAGAGACCTACATTCCTTAACTTTTACGTTTCGGTCAGTTTCTGTTTTTTCTCTCTCTCTCGTTTATTCCCCCCTTCTGCCTCGAGAGCTGCACAGCAACATTGCAGCGCCCTTTTAAGTATGCCCATGAGTCCCCCCTCCCCACCCGACCCCTTTCTGTTAGTGCATTTATACGCGTATTATAAGGGTGCAACTGAGGACGTATTGAGCTCCATCCAAAATGGAAATCACAATCTAATTTTGATGAAGTCACAAACATGAAAATATGCTATATCATACAGTTTAATGATTTTTCAAGGTAAGATAATCAAGTCAGGTTTTTTAAAAGAGTCCAACAAAATGCTATAGTGATGTGGTACTACATGCATGTATATATGACATTATAGATTATTGCACAATCAAAGGCGTAGGAACCGGGGGGGTTGGGGGGCGCCAGCCCCCCCCCCCCCAGTGAAAAATGTGGAGGGGCGGAAGTATCATTCCGCCCCCCGCTTCGCAAGTCAGAAAACCCCTTTTTCATTTCCAAATGAGAAAAAAAATCTCATTTGGAGAACCAAATTGCATCTAAGACCTGGTGAAAATACAAAATTAAGTTTACAAAATGGAGTGGGTGTTGAAGTGTGCTATATTGCACCAAATTCCATCTGAGGCTACCTGGAAATGCAAAAAAATCCAAAGGGGAGGGGGACACCGCCTCCCCTTAGACCCCTCCCCCAGGCCGGCCATCAGTCTTCAGCCCCCCCCCCCCCCCCACTCAAAAGTACCTTCCTACGCCACTGTGCACAATACATTCTTAGATATCATGTTATCGCCTTCCAAGCTGGATATTAAATAATGGACGTATACTGTATACCTGACATACAAGAATGGGATGTTAGTAAAATTGCGTAAAATCTCGTAAAAAATTTACCACAATTGACGAACAAAAAGCAGGTACATTAATTAAATTTATCAAGAAAAACTTCTTCTATATCCTAGTTCCTAGCTTCATAATATGAAAGGTACATGTGATATAATTCCTTGTTATGTTGTTGACATTTTCGGCTCTAAAGTCCTCGTAGTCTCGCGATTCCGTAAACTGAAATCGGAGTCTTAGAAATCTCATGGGCTCTCAAAGCTTATACGTAAGTAGCAAATCTAGAGGACTTCAAGACCACTGTCAGAAAGAGAAAAGAAATTTGAATACATATATAAAGGTTTTTTTTCTTTTTTTGGTTGGATCACTTATCCGGCTGCTAGATTGTCAAAAAAAGTGGGTTGCGTGTCAAAGCTACAAGACTGGAATCTCTATAACACCTGAGTTCCATTTCATACATAAGACCATATGTGCTGCAGCATACATCTCATGGTTTTTATGAAAACGAAAATTGATGATTGAAAAAACAACGACATGGTGACGTCACATCTGATGTAACATCATGATGAGAGGGGAAGGGTAGGGGATGGGGTGGATAGGGTGGAAGGGTATTTGGTGCAGAAAT
The DNA here is from genome assembly GCF_037975245.1 of Apostichopus japonicus. NCBI lineage: Eukaryota > Metazoa > Echinodermata > Holothuroidea > Aspidochirotida > Stichopodidae > Apostichopus > Apostichopus japonicus. The sequence goes on along the minus strand of NC_092566.1, from coordinate 7,070,843 downwards.
CATTTAATTAAAAACAGATTTATGTGAAATATCGCCATATACTAGTTCTGCGAAATTTGACAAACCATGTGACTGTGAGTGTGTTTCGTTTTCATTTCTTACTTGATCAAACACTATCAAACTATGGTACAGCCATGTGTCACGTAATTCTTCATCTGACAAGGAGCGATGGCAACAGAGTACATGATGAACAGCTTCACGGTTAATATGTATGGGTCAATAGCGGTCAGTAGGTCCCACTATAGGAAGGGGGGGGGGCAGGAACTCTTCTTACTATCTATAAGGGCAATTTCATCTCAGCTTCGGCTTAGAACTTGATATGTATAGTTGATTGCAATTAACAAAAATTGCAACAACAACAAAATCGCCAGACAAATTTTCGTCTGGAAACGTCGTGGTGATTCTGTCATTACAACGAAAAGGTTAATATATTGTCATGTTATCTGTTGACTTTGTTTGAACTTGACTTGATGATCATATAATTGGATGCATATACACGACATGACTGAGTAATGAGGCACCACAGAATCCATTATTAGGTAAATAAGGGGTAAAAGAGGGGTAATATTTGGGTTTCTTTCATGTTGGAACCAGTTTATGGAACGCCGTTTATGATAAGTACAGTTATAGTGAATATTGGGTATCAGTATAAGTCGTGCAATGAGACTTGATCATTGACGGGGCGAGGGGGGGGGGGGGGGATCCTGACTTGTGCAACATCACCTTGTAATAGTACAATGCAAGCTAGCTTGGAAAATGATAACAACTTGTAACGACATTCGATTCGACAATAATATTCGATATATATAGAGGAAATACACAAGCCCAATTCTCACACCTGTAGTAGTGCACTTTGGGGATGGGGACCACAGAGGTAGAAGCCCATGCTACACCCCTCTCCCTGTCAGTCCCCTCTAGTCGACCCCCGTCGATGATGAAAAATTGAAACAAATCAGGTTCAAAACAGTTCGCTTAACATAAATAAATATCATTGATCGGAATGTTGTTAGATAATAAATACCAAATATTAAGTTAGATAGTACCAATAGCCTATGTATCGTTAAACTAAGAAAAAAATTGAAACATTGCAGAGAAAGAGAAACATCAATGATTTCGTGATGTCGTATAAAACTTGCTGTTGGGATGTATGTTTTACCTCGCGAAGCAAATAATTGTACCCAGATTTTACTGAAAATCTGTCCATTTTTGATACGGGTCTATCGGACAGTTTCTCTTTGATTTGTTCGTAAATAAACAACAGTCGGCTCACCATCTCGTATTGGTATGTAAATTTGTTTTCGTCATCTTGTGTTGTTATTGTTGTTTGTTTGTTTGATTAATATTGCATTTCACTTTATTTCTGTTTAATATAAGAGTTGTCAATAATCGCAATCTACGATCGATCACGTGATGCATGACGTCATAACTGTTATCTGTCACCGTATACGGATTTAGCCATGGATCATTCAGATTTTCGTAAGCTGTTGTCATGGTCACACAATTTGATTATTGTCTAGAATTGACGTACTTTATGTTTTAAATTTACATGATTGCTCAAGTTCAAGATACTATACTCCAGTTTACTTTTCATGTTTCATTTCACGCTGCTTATTTTTATTTGAAAACTACTTTTTTCCCCCTCTTCGTTCTATGAAGTATTGGTCTTACATGAAGGTATTCCATGGATCAATCTTTTAAGCAAAACTTTAAATTAGTCATTACGTTTTTATTGACAAAAAAATGCGTTTTCTGTTTTAATTTAATATTTGATACACCATTCCATAAAACATTTAAAGTTTGTATAACCGGGTTACTGTATGTTTAATTTCACGGAATGAAAATCCAAATAAATTAATAAACCTTCAATAAATTAATAGAAAAAAATCAGTTAGTTGCGTCAATCATTTCATTTCGAAGAAATTTAAGATATTTATATCTCCACAAGACTTGCAATTACTGTCATTAAAATTAATAATCAGAAAGAGGCATGAAGAAATTAAATTTTAATAGCAACCCGTGTCGATAGTAATTAAGTATATTAGCGAAACAGAACAACAACCGCAATACCGTTTAGATATACGATATAGGCATTTAAAGGAACATCGTGTATTTTGAGAAAGCCGTCTAACGGCCTGATAATTTCTGTTAAAGTGAGAATATTTGTCTTCTTGGCATAATGAATTGTAATAGCGTTACCACCCCTTCTATGCAGAACATGCTTCATTCATTACAAGAGGAAATAGGAACAAAGAATAACGTAAACTCATTTTAATTGTAACATAATCACCCCTTATCTCAATATTTTGTTAACGAATTTTAAAATAAGGCATAATGTCAAATTGTTTAAAAAAAAAATTTAAAATGGTTATTATTATTTTTTTATAGAAAAATGCGGTATACGTTATCGATATATAATAACACATAAATAACACATGTATAGGGCACAGCACGAGGAGTGTGGTGGTTGTGGTGGCGAAGGGGGGGGGGAGAGGGGAGGGGTCATTGTTCAAATCACTTTTCGTTACAGGACTATGACAATCCATATTTTCACAGATATTTATCGTGTTCAGAAACTTCTCAACATTTTTTTCCGACTCAGGACAAATGTAGAGTAACTTGATTCGTATTATTTACTATGTATAGTCTTTGTATGGTAGTATTTGAAGTAATACCGGTGTCATTATAGGTAAACTACGATATTCTTCACTTTACAATACTATGGTATAAAACAGAACAATCGCCAGAAATCAACGACGAAAGCCGATTTTTATTTATTTCATATCTATTATTCATATTCCTTTAAGTAAATACATAATAACTATTAATTGAAACATTAACATTGAAATGTCATGTAAACGTTCACAGTTTAGTTAATCAAAGACCACGTACTGGTATGCAATTATTACAGAGTGACTCCGTCTTATCAGGACAAAGGAAAAATTCATTTAAAATCACTTTCCGATTTCATGAAAACATTTCACTTTCTATGTAGCATTGTGACCCTTACTGAATGGTTCATTCCGGAGGCTAGAACATTCCGTAAATTTCGAAACCTACACAGAGATGTTAATGTTGAAAAGGTGAGGTGTTGAATTTCTTATCAACTTGTTATAGTTATTTAATATGTAGGCGTATAATGTTGTTGTCCGAATGTCGAAAAAAAAAACGTGTGGAGTGTTATTTTTTGCGACATTTTATGAAACGTATGGAACGCCACTCAACCGACGTCAGGTGTCTCAAAAACATAGTGTTAGAATATATATGTAGTAATGCACATTGCCAAATGTATAGCTTGTTATGCTACCCTCATAATGGTCATACCTCCATCCAGAGTAATTTAGAAATAAACTAATGATAGTATTTCTAACTATTTTATGTGTTTTTCAGTATCTTTGAGATTCTGTTGGGTAACTAAATTTGTTAGAAACGTTTGATGATGGATTTTGCACTTTTAAATGAAAAGTCATTGACTTCTTTAAGTACAGTAAAAGTGCAAGTAACCTATTTCCACAGTTTAGTCATTTCGATGTGAAAAGATGAAGAAAAGATTGTTACATTGGGTCACACCTTAGGCACAAGTATTCCCTGGCTACTTCAAGTTGGTAACATTTATGAAACAAACGATGAAATGCGAACACAAGGAGAGGAGGGAAAAAGAAGAAGGATAGATGTGAAATTGTCCGTGGAGAAGTATGATGTTGACTGAGATGAAATAAGTGACAAAATTAAACGTTTCTTTCAAGAGATGAACGGGATTATGACAAGATAATAAAACCTCCTAGTGCGAGTTTCTTCCATGGTGTGTAATTATCCATAACTTGGTAAGTATATAAACTGAGTACACCCTGGGCTATTTATATCGAAAATGAGAAGACGCTAGTTGAAAGACCATGTGGAATTAGGTAAAACTAATGTCTCTTAGGAAAATGGTTTGTTATGCTAGAACGAATGGCGGACCGGGAAGAATAGGTTGCATGAGAAAACATGGGAAACGGTTCTGCCGACGAGGAAGGAGGGGCGGTGGCAAGGGAGGGGGGGGGGGGGCGTGAATTGGTGACGGACACGATCATCTGACTTGACAATAATTTTACTTATTACATCTGTACAACAAATTTATAAGAGATACAGTACTTTCGAATATGTGTGTACATGTGTGTAGGTTTTTCTTGGGATAATGCCAAGGATACGGTGGGGTGTGTTTGGTTGTGGTGGGGTGTTGTGTAGTGGGGTGGGATGGGGTATTGTGTGGTGTGGTGGGTTGGGGTGTGGTGTGGTGTAGGAGGGTTTTTTTCATTGGCAACGCTGCATCCTGAACATCTCGATAGTATTGTCTTCAGCTTCTTTTTGTTGTTCTTGTTGTAATTGTTAGTTTTTGTCCTGCTATACTGTTTAACAGAAGGCGAGTCTGACGAGAGGTTTGAGTCAGGACTGGATAGTGATTAATGTATTCTCCTTTTTAATGCATTACCAGTTATTTACAGAGACTTAAAGAAAGGGGCTCGGCCCGACCGGGCTTACGACCTCACCCCCCCCCCGCCCCATGTGTGATCGTGTAATTGTGTTGCCACGAACGAAATAAGAGAAATGGCATGAAATATTGAATTTAGGATTTTGTGTGTGTGTCGTAATAGTGGATAGATGATCAGACAGACTAAGTTGTTGGGGGAAAAGAAGAGCTTTACATCCCGAGCACCCCTCCCCCGCCCCCACTCGCTCTTTCATTCGAAGATATGTGATATTGTGTATTACAAAGAAAAAACGCTACTGAAAACAGCAGTATAGATAGTGTGTGAAAATGTGATGAACCAATATCCTCCATGTCAGACCCACCCACCCCGCCCCCCCCACCACCCGACCCCAACCATCCACTTATCGCTCAATATCTGATGTTTCTTACGGCCAAACTTCCAATAGTCTTAAATGCCAAAAGGCGGCATTCATAAATGCATGACACGTGCGTACCCACGGAATGAAATGAAAACAATTCCAATAATATTTCCAGACTCTGCATGCTTATTTATTTATTAAGCGCCGTTATTTCAAACCACTTGCGACGCATCGTTTGTGGCATTTTTCATTGAGGGGTTATTTAGACAAGGTTTCGTCTGGAAGGCTCTTTCTTATCCCATTTCAAGGAATCTGTTAACGGGCAGGTGGAATCGACTATAGATATTATAGCTTTATAAGATATACCACTGCAGGATAAAACTAAGCAATCGGAGAGGGAAAAAAAATTGACCATTTTTAAATTAATATTCATAATCAAAAATAAATATATAGAATAGAGGAAACAGACAGAAACCAGACAGAAAATGTAACCTAAGAATCTGGAAAAGAATCTGGAAAAGAAAGTGAATTAAGGAAACAGCGGATAGATGAAATATAGGCAGACGAAAGATAAACAAAACTATGAGATTGTGACTACATAGAAATGATACAGATATAAGAACGTGAGGAGCAGACAGATCATAATAAATGTCATAACGATATTTTGGTCAGGAGAATTATTATTAAATTCTAAAGACGACGGAATTCATGAATGCCATCACTGAAGATGGCCAAGGCGAGCGGAATTATTACCCATATCATATACAAAACAAAATACATGCAAAATGTTGATCATAATGTATGTTTTCAATACTGCCGTATAAAAGCAGCAAAATGTGAATATTTTTAATAGATGTTTCGATGCTATTTCATACTAGATGTAATCCCATCACATCGCACTCAATTAATTTATGTTGACTTTTTCAAATTTCATTTGAAATAATAGATTAAATGTCCATTTTTTTTCCTTTTTTCAATTTGTTCTTATATATAAGCATAAAATACTTATAAAATACTAATGTGGAAAAAGTGTCTGAGCGTAAAAATCAAACTGTGAAAATAATGGAAGCATTAATACTTGGTTACTAACTTTAACACACGAGTAAAATTCCTATATCATAGGCCACTGGATGTTTTTATATATATTTTTTTTATTCTCGAATCTCCCATTGAGCCGGAAGCTCTTCCAGAAATTCAACTTCATGCTTCAACTATAAGCCTCTAGGCAACGTAATATTCATATATGTTTGTGTTAATTTTGTAAACATTTCAAAATATGTTATAAACACAAAATATGAAGAATGTGGCATAGTCCACCATTCCACCAAGATATAAAGACTCAAAATGGGTTGTATTTAAAAGAATATTTTACCAAGTATATATTCGTTGATAATAATTTGGTAATGAATGCATATGTCTTTTTGATTTATGACAAATCTTCATATCTTTGTGTCTGTGCAGTGCGTATGTTTCTTTTGAACTTATCCATGTTCCTCTGTAAGTTTTTCATCAAGAGTAATGTTTGTCAGATGTTTTTTTTTTGTTTTTTTTTTCTTGACGTCTATGGTACATTTTCATAACAGTATGGCGCAACTGCTGGGTTGCTTCAATTTAATATATCCACTTATGTAATTCATTCGCGGACATGTCACGAGTTCCTATCATATTGCAACATTTAATAGCAGTTTTACCACAGATGATTGACATCACCAGACGATACATAAAGATTTGAGGAAGGACAAAAGAATCGAAAAAGACAGACGTGCTTCTAAAGTTCTGAACAACTTCAACAAAACTCGAATTCAGTATAGCTCAGTATCGATATCATTTACAAACAATCCTTACCTATTCATTGAAACCTTAAACTATCCACATACTGTTTAAGATAGAAGATTTATGGTTCCAAAATCGGAGTGTTACGTATATTGAATGTAGAGGTTGAGCAACTTTTTCGTTAAAACGTTTACAGTGTTTTGTGTCGCATGATTGTATTGTATTGTGTTGGTTGTATTGTTTTGTATTGTATTGAGTTGTATTGTATTGTATTACATTGTACTGTATTGTATTGCATTGCATTACATTGTATTGTATTGTATTGCATTGTATTGTGTTGTATTGTATTGTATTGCATGACATTGTATTGTATTGTATTGTATTGTATTGCATTGCATTGCATTGTATTGTATTGTATTGCATTGCATTGCATTGTATTGTATTACATTGTATTGTATTGTATTGCATGGCATGGCATTGCATTGTATTGTATTGCATTACATTGTATTGTATTGCATTGCATTGCATTACATTACATTGTATTGTATTGTATTGTATTGTATTGTATCGTATCGTATCGTAACGCATCGTATTGAATTGTAATGCATCGTATTGTATTTTATTGAAATATTTTTTTGGTTTTGTTTTGTTTGTTTGTTTTGCTTATTTTCGCTTGGATGGTAGAACTAGGAACGCACAAACGAAATCATTTACAAACAATCCTTACCTATTCATTGAAACCTTAAACTATCCACATACTGTTTAAGATAGAAGATTTATGGTTCCAAAATCGGAGTGTTACGTATATTGAATGTAGAGGTTGAGCAACTTTTTCGTTAAAACGTTTACAGTGTTTTGTGTTGCATGATTGTATTGTGTTGCATTGCATTGTATTGTATTGTGTTGCATTGCACTGTATTGTATTGTATTGTGTTGTATTGTATTGTATTATATTGCATTGTATTGTATTGTATTACATTGCATTACATTACATTACATTGTATTGTAGTGTATTGTTTTTTATTGTATTGTATTGTGTTGTATTTTATTACATTGTATTGTATTATATTATATTGTATTGTATGTGTATTGTATTGTAATGTGTTGTATTGTTTTGTATTGTATTGTATTGTAGTGTATTGCATTGCATTGTATTGTATTACATTACATTACATTGTATTGTATTGTATTGCATTGCATCGCATTGCATTGCATTGCATTGCATTGCATTGCATTGCAATACATTACATTAATTACATTACATTACATTGTATTGTATCGTATCGTATCGTAACGTATCGTATTGTATTGTAATGCATCGTATTGTATTTAATTGAAATATTTTTTGGTTTACTTTTGTTTGTTTGTTTTGCTTATTTTCGCTTGGATGGTAGAACTAGGAACGCGCAAACGAAAATAGGCTTACAGTTCGCAGTGACATTGACCTAAAAAGCTGTACGTTATTACGAATTGTTAAATATGTGTTCTGAGTTTCGTCACGTTTCCGATTTCGATTCATACTGTGTCTGGCATACTTTCACGATTTACAGTTGCTATTTTAAGATCACTATGATACACCACGTACATTTTTCTCACCGGAAAGATAAACTTCTTACTTGTACATATCACTGTTGGACACCTGGTAGCCCCGCACACTGGTATACCCGGAATTTTTTATCTTAGTGTCTTATTTAAATGATCTCCCTAATGAGTGTGCTCGTCAATTTATGATATGTGGAAGTTGACGCCGAAGACGCCGCTTCTTAAGTGAACTTTTAATACTTCACGCGATAGCTTGGAATTTGAATATCACGCTGAGTTTATTGGTTTAACCGTGCCCTTAATGGCTTTATGGGGAGATATAAAAATTTTATAGCGTAATAATAATTGATTAACGCCTGTTCGACTTATCGAAAGGCGATATGACATTTATGACATGGTATACGGTTAAACAATGGTGGTATGCATCAAACCATATTTTAACAGATTGTTCATTCTTGTTACTAATTAAAAAAAAGGGGGCTATTATTCAAATTCGAACCGTTCCGGGAGATGAAGATAAACGGATTCTTCCGTGAGATATACTTCCCAATATAAATATCTGGATGGATTTATTTAACTCCTATATAATTTAGAAAGCAAGCTGGCTGAAGTAAGGGTGGATATCCCTTATGGTGACCGTACGCATTTGATGATTACATCCTTGTGCGGTGTGAACGGACAATGGTTAATTGAAGGAGACACATATCATATTATGCATCTTTAGTTCATATGACCGGATTTGCTGCGAAGAACAGCTCTCACCAACCTTATATAAGAAGGAAAAAACTGTCGCTCCATTTGAGGGGATATTTTAGTTTGAAAATCTTGTCTGAGAGCTGTCATTTTGCTTATCTGTGTTGCCATAGTCCCACGATACTAGCTCAAACCTTTTCTCTCTCTAATTTCAAATTTTTCAAGGTTAAAATCTACTCAACCAATACATGTTCTTTAATTTTATTCGAATAAAATAGCATAGTCGGATGGCATTCAGCAACATATATTACTGGCGGTTTGTAAGGCACTGGAAACATGCTATTAGAGGACATTTAACTCTAATGTTTTACTGTTTGATTTTTTTGTCATAACTGCATCTGAGTAACTGACCTAATAGTCTGTGTGTTAGACTAAGTAGTCCAGCCGCTTCAGAAGATTTGATAAGCTTCAAATGTTTAGAGGGTCATATCTCAAACAGTGAAAGTGGTAAAGCAATACAAATTGAACTTGGGCTGATAACAGTGGGTTTTTCTTATGGTCTACCACATACAAGAAAAATAAATTCTTTAATGACAGACCCGACATTGTGAACGAAAACGGGTTTGGACAATTCTGTGCCCAATAGGACTGAATCAAAGGAGGGTTTGGACCATTTTGCGTCCCATAGAAGGGTTGAAAGAATAGGTAGGTTTGGACTATTTTGTGCCCCATGGGAGATAGGAAGAATAAAATTCCATAGTGTTAAATGAATACAAGGGTTAATGGATCAAATCCCTGAAAATGAATGGTTACATAATAATACACGGTACACGGAACGATCCCATTGTGTTTATAACATTAGCATAATTATAAGGAGCAGATCCCACTGTATGGACGGATAGGTGTTAAAGGATCAGATGCCAGGTTGAACCAATCCCCAAACTGTTGCCGTTTCCCTTTCATAGAAAATTGATTCGCAATTTTTTATTAAACAAAAGACAAAAAACAAAAGGAAAAGAGAGAAGTTAATAAATTGAACTTCCCCCATCCCCGATGTTACTTCAATCTCCCATAGCGTTAGGGCAAGTTTATACGTTATTTTGGTATAATTTTCGTTTTTAAATATTATTCAACGTCAAATTGTCCACTGCGGTTGATTTACGAATCAAATTTAATCAAATTTGCATTTCCGTAAATCAGTGTGGGAGGATGATAAAATTCCTTGATTGTAATAAAGTATATAGCCCCACTTCGAACGCTCTTTTGCGGAGGAGAGCTTGTCACGTAAGATCGTCGTAATGATAGTTAGTGTGATCAATGAAATGTAAATTTTCAAAGTCTAATCTAATTGAAGGAAAATGACATATTTTTTTGCAAATATTTCCGATTTGGGGTTTTGCAATTGCTAATTACTTATTTTGATAAAAAAAAATAATCTGGGAGAAGAAAACTTCTTACAATCGAAATGAATTATTAATTACTAATTACGGTTCTACAATGTATATCTTAACTGCACATATCTAAATACTCTTTTGAGTTTAAAAAAATCCATCTTAGGTAAGTGCCAAAAATAGCTCTACCACACGTGATAAGAATCTTGCTAAACCTTTCTCAGTATTAAATACTAAGAGTTATCTCTCAAAGAATTTAATAATGCATGTCAATGTACTTTTCTGCTTAGGTATGGTTATATACATCGTTTTCCCGACTGTTCAGAAATTTCAAGTTTTTTGGCACAATTGTCACGTTTTTCTTTGATACCATGCAATGCCATAACATCACTTTAAGAAATATAATAACGAGGAGAATTTATAGCTGTTTATATGTCTTTTTTATATTACCGGAAGCCCTAATCCCCTTTTTTCTAAGAAGAGTCTTGTATTAAATTCTCTCCCATGTTAGCTTTCGTACGCGTGTTATTCTCTGAAGATAAAAAGTTTCAAACATATTGCTTTCATCGTAATGTCGACGGCGATGAATATTTTTATGTTGAAAAGAAACAGCAAACAACTTATTCATTATAATTAAAGTGCTGGATATAAACTTTATTTCCAATTAAAAACGGTATCATTTCTGAAATGAAAAACAAAATATACTGCGCGGAAAGCCGTTGACATTAATTTCGGGGACTAAAACCTTAAATTCTTTTCATAGAATGAAGTCAACGTCATTAAGCAACCGGGGACAAAAAAATCTTCATGTTGCTGTTGTTGACATAAAACATACTTAATGTATTTCAGTAATGAAAGTTTAATAACGAAAAAACACGTTAAGAGAAACATGAATTTTTGTTTTAAGTAGACCTCCGAGTAAATTCATTTTTTTTTTCTAATATCACATGAACATATCACATGACACCAAGACCTCAAGTTGTTTTCATCTCTCAAGACAAGGTATAATGTGGCTAGTTGCATTTTCCCAAGAAGTACGGTATTGCAAGAGTATACTACATGTGATGCAATATTTCTCGGGTTAGGGTTAACCATAGGGTTTAACCCTAACCATATGGCTCAGGCTGAAAGTATTTTTAATCATTATATCATTCAATCAATATATCTATCCATCAGTCAATCTACCAATTAATCAATATATCAATCAATCAATCAGTCAGTCAAGGAAACAATCAATATGTCTTTCATGTATCAGTTCCCTGTTCGATGTCCACAAGGCTGAAAACATTTTCTTGTGATCATTCCATCAATCAATCAGTCAATCTATCTATCAATCAATCAAAGAAACAATCAATATGCCTTTGAAGCTGATAATATCGTGTATCAGGTCCATGTTCTATATGTTGACAAGTCTGAAAGCAGTTTTTCTTAACGTCAATCGAAAAATTCATTTCACAGAGTTCAAATTGGCTACAACACAATCAAGTTCATTAGTGGGCTATCATCAGACCATTGTTTTTGGATGTACTATATTTGACCTCGTCATTGAACCCTTTACAAACAGATTCATTTCCTTCCTCTCTTTAAGTTCCTCTCTTTTTTTTTTGCTTTTTTTTTTTTTGGGGGGGGGGGGGCTTTTTCGTCTGCACGTAACTTCTTATAACTCCTGTATGTAAGATGTACAGCCTGCAGTAGTAATATTGGCTATCCAGGAAAGGATAAGTGACGAAAAACTCCTTGTTAATATTAAAAGCTGTCTTTAATCCTGATACGCCCTCGGCATACAGGATGAGATGAGGCTATATATCGCTGGAGCTTTCAGCCTTTTTTTATTTTTTTTATAAAAATGATATTCGATATTCGATATATTCATCGACAGAAGATGGTTTGTACAAGATTCGAATTTCTGGAAAAACATCACAAAGTCTACGTACTTGTCTCTGCTCATGTCAGATGTTGTATCAAATCGACTTTCTTCCGGAAAGCAGTAGCAACAAAAAAATTTATATATATGAAAAGAAAATGAAACACAGCCAAAAAATCAGAAACAGAAGAAAAGAAAAATGTAATAAGCAAGAAAGAATTTTTACCCGAGTTGTCCAAGGAAACTTAATCCAACAGTTTCACACGTGAATAAATTGAGTCTTCGAAATAATCCCATATATGATTACGAGAGTCAATAGCCGTGGATTACTTTCTCCCTCTAGAGCCGTTCTTGGAATTTTTTTGGCGCCTAGAGGAAAGTGTTTCAGACAAATGTCTCGAAATTTGGTTTGGAACAAAGTAAAAAGGAGGGGGAAAAAAGAGTACAAACTTCTGATAAATTTCACTTTTTGTATTGTTATTATTATTATGATTATTATTTTCTAGTAGTCACCAAGGAAGGTATATTGTCAATTAGACTGACCTTTGCATTTTAATTATCTAATAAATAGAAAAATAAAATTTTGAAATATATTTTTTTTGTTTTTTGTTTTGTTTTTATGTTCTTTATCGTCATCTTTATGGTTTAATATCATTCTGTAAAATACAAGATTGACCATAAAGTTAAACATGTTTGCGATTTTGTTACAACAACAAAAATTCTCTGAGAAAATTAACAGCCGGATTTCCTCCCCATATCTACCGATTTCTATGTTGTATCGTATGAAACTGGGGTGTGATCCCTGGTTACACGGTTTGTAAGTACTATGGCCACTGAGTGGCGCACCCAACCCAACCCCGTCCCACCTCCTCACCCCCTCTACCCCACCCCCACTCGGCAAAGAAATGGCTATATAGGGATCGCCATCCTGGAAGTCAGTGCTGAATAACTCAGTTTGTCGAGCACGGGACTTAGAATCTTAAAACGGGGTTCTATTCTCTCTCTGGCGACAAACTTTGTTTACATAAATGCTCTGTCAACTTTCCATTGTTCATATACTTTGATTTCCTGTATTTGTCGCACAGGACCATTTACTAAGTTCAAGTTTTCACACATTTCTGTAGTACAGACATTATAGCGCCCTTTGCTGACATTTGCGGCAGTAATAGTTCCCCTTTTCTACACTCAGTGGGCGACAAAGTGCGATTAGTTAAACTCATTACTCGAGTTTATGAAGTTCGAGTTTTGTTAAGCATGACATACACACATCTTCAGAAAGAAAAAAAGGAAATATTGATGATTTTCATAAACTCACTGACATTAAATGTCATTGAAAATGAACTAAACTTTAAAGTCTTTGAAAGAAATGTTCGAAAAATGAAATGTGCATTTCGCAATCCTCGTGGTTGACATGTCCAAAGCAAGTTAGGAGGCCTTCTGTGTGTGATCTTTTATAATATCAATTAATGAAATCAATATCACTATGATTTATGTCCGCGTCCCTTGCTTCGGTCTGTCGAAAATAAGTAATCATTCATGAGTATGGTTTATATAGATTTAATTATAATGAAAAATGTAATATTTGATAAAACATGAAATAAAAAAAAAATAAAAAAAGTAGTTATTAGCAGAACCTTGCGTGTAAACCTATACTAAGAAATTCATCATTTTCTTTTTTTCTGTGAGAGGCACCCCAGACTCCCCCACACTGAAGACAGGTCCAAAGAACCAGTGAATCTACCTCTATTATATTTAGGCCTATATTTGTTTTGTCGCAATTCACATACATGTTCTGGTGTTGTCTTTGAAAACGCTTTAGTTTAAAAATGGGTGTACTCAAGGTATACCGACTATGTTGTAATTGCAATGGTTCCTCTCACCTCAATCCCTCCCACATACACACGCCCACACGTGCAAACAAGCACATTATTCCGTCACTCTTCGCTCTCCGGTTCGCCCCCCCCCCCCCCCGCCATCTCTTCTTTGACTTAAGCGACTGCGACTGTGCTGTTCATCCTGATTTTACACAAACAAAACAAGAACATTATCTGTAATATAGCCTTAATTGCCTTTGACAAAGAATACGTGTCGTGGATGATTTAGTTGTAACTGAAAGGAACGACAGGAAATAAGTCTAAGACTCATAAGGCTTAAACCAGGAAAGTAACCAAACTTGCAAATAAGAGCTCTTTATCTAGGTTAAATCAGAAAATGTTTCTGTTCTGACTTCGGCGAAAATAAGCTTTAGATTTTTTTTTTTTCAGAAACGAAAATCTGAAGGTGAATACCAAAGTAAACAGGATATGTATACTTCGGGTATTGTCTATCCGACAAGATTACTGTAAAACGCGTCAAATCAGACACAACTTGCGTCTCATTTATCTACAGATGAAGATGGTGTAAATAAATTGAACGTTTTTTTTTTGGGGGGGGGGGGCTTTTAGCAAATCAAATGACAAAAAAAAAACAATATTATTAACCACTGTATTTTGTACCAATATTATTAGCAATATTATTAACAATACTATTTAACCACTGTATTTTGTAGCATTCATAAGTCTGCAGGTTACAGCACTATTGAGTCGAACCTCAAGACGTGATGATTTTGGCTTATAACTCATCTTGCTTCGCAGGCTGCGACCATGGTCATTCAGCTAGTTCGTTTTACATTAAAAGGTGACTTTATTTGCCGAACTTTGGTCTTGATATTTTTTCAGTTCAAGAAAAGAAGAAAACATAGAGTTCTTGTTATATATAGCAAAAATGAGGTTTTGAAGATAATTCAGCTTTAAAGCTTAAAGTATTAGTGCATATCGCAGTAATCTGTGACGTCATATATATGCACGACTCCGCCAACAACTGTTTTTTCCCCCTTGAAACTGGAACAATCAAATATCATTGAGAGAAAAATTAACTGTGTAAAGGAGTGTTATTTCCCTTCGGTAAGGCTTGATCAAAGTCTAACGCTGATGTCAGCTGTTGAGGCTTCTTGTTTTAAGCCATTTGTACTTTTAGTGAAAAACCTGAAGAAAACAAAAACAGTTGGATGCGTTGTCCATGTATGACGTCACAAATTCAATATTTATTTCACAGTAACAGAAAAAGTTATAAATTATGGGAGTTACAATATTGTATTTTTTTTATACTAGCTCGTATGATATATATTAAATACCCCTAAGGCCCAGTTACCCCCCCCCCCCCACCCCCTCCACCTCTACCTCTCTCTCGCTCCATATCTCTCCGATCTCAACGTTTTCGAATATTTTGGAGAGGAACACCTGAAATATATATATATATATATATATATATATATATATATATATATATATATATATATATATATATATATATATATATATATATATATATATATATATATATATATATAGTGTGATCAACTTCCGGGCAATGCACGATAACCTTTCATGTTTATTGCAACCTTGGTATCATTTCTCGACAAGACGTTTTAGTAGCAAAATTTTATGGTTATACAAGGAAAGCTAAAGTAAAATTTTCTTTATATTTCGCCGCAGCAGGTACAATAATAATGATTACTATTGACAATCAAATGGGAGGTGAAATCGAGCATACCTACTTTTTTTTGGGGGGGGGGAAGCTAGACTAAATGAAGTCAGACAACTTTGTTCCTGCCTCTCCAACAAACTTGTGTAACATGTCAATTACGTTATGATTTATATGTCGTGAACCCTTTCTAAATAGCAACCTAAATAATTAATTTGATCTAAAGTTCGGATAACATGAGAAAGTTCACCCTAATTATGAGAGACAACATCAAGGACGGAAAATATTAGGAGGATTTCATCTTTGATCTGTTCTGTTATTTATAGATGGAAAGAGAAGATGAGATTCGGTTGAAGACAAAAATAATATGTTGAAAAAACAAATATGCTTCCTGTCAAGGTCTACTGCCCTGTATGTAATATTTTCGTTTAAATGAAGTTTATGATGAAGTTTTGTGTATTTATGTAACATATGGGAATTGGGGTTTAGTGACGTCTAAAGGTAAAATCGTATAAACACTCACTCCGCAGAAGACTTATCGAGTAGTCAAACGCAATTGATGTTGAGGCGATATTAGCCTATCATCTGTTTGTCACAAGTCGTTTCTGTTAAAACTATATGTGACCAGATGTAGGTTGTGCGACTTTAAAAAAACTGTTTGAGAAATGTGTATTACGAAATTTTGAGCAGGGTTAAACTATAGATTAAATCGGCTGGCGAGACAGTCTTCTGTGGCCTAAAACCATATTACGAAATATGGAACCATGATATTTTGGTCAAAGTTTGAGTATTGAGCCTAATTGTGATCTTTCATTCCAATATAAAGTAGTAATATCCATTTTGGTCTTGGGAGTGGGGACATCTTTACGGCACTTGATGTTAAGTCCGCCATGCTCACCTTCCTTTAAGTAATAACAAATGGTATATAACGTTGTATTTTCTAAACAAATACTAGCTCTCTGCCCACCTTTCCAGACTTACTCAAGTCGTGCAATTAGCTACTAAGTAGTTTAATCACGTTTGATGGCAATACCAAGCTTCCGCCTTAGCCTAATACTTAAAACCCACACAAACTGAAATGTTACCCCTTTCATATTGTTGTTTATGATAAGTTAAACTCATCCGTTTTGACTTTTCTTGTTATCGCCCTCCAGGCTTAATTTCTTTCTTTCTTTTGAAATAGTGAGAAACTGTACTCTCAAAAAAGATCACATTATGCTCGTTTTAATTTGGCAGAATGTTTAAATATTGAAGTGATTTTTCTGTATACCTTTGAAAGACAGCATCAGGTATTTGTTCTTTAGCGTTTCTTGGAAAACATGACTAATAATCAGGCAATTTTTTTTGGCTGACCTTACCTTCTATAGTTCAAATTTAGTTGGACCAATTGAGCAATTGATCAACTGAAGTTTCCAGTCTATAAGCTTTTTAAGCCTTTTTGGAGGGAAAAAAGGCTTAAGGGATACTCTGGCGACATAAGTTAAGGGTTTCTTTAAAACAGACTGTGCATTTCCTTCACCATTTGGTTGAAATGACATCCGTTACATGAAATTTTGTGATTTTTTTCACTATGACGAAAGCGTCTATCTGACGACGGGGCAGGAAGGAAGGACTTCATCATGACAATATATAGACTGCAGCTGAAAATATTCTTAGAAAACAACATGAGAAAAAAACATTGCTGTCATAGAAGAAAAGCAAACTTTTGAGATGAGAAAATCAATAAGGTTATGGTGTCGTCAAAATGTCAAGAATTCTCTGTAAATATATTACCAAAGTTCAACAAAATGACTCATTGTTTACTTCATGGGTTTACTTTGACGCGAGTTCGTCAGGTAAGTAAATTTATTAAGTGAAAAACCCGTTACTTAGTTGCAAAAAGGGCAACGAGATAACTTATTATATTTGAGAATGTCAACATTTTGCACCAATGTGACATATATTGCTCATTTCACGTAAAGTTAATCTTGACCTTAGACACTAGCAGCATTATTTCTGTGTAACCATGGTAACATAATTACTGCATTTTGTTACAGCAACACCATGATTTCTTTTTAATGACAAAATTCATATCATAAAAGATTGGAAAATGGCATCTCCTTAGTAATTAAAATTTTGTGTGTGTGTGGGGGGGGGGAGCAATTAAGTCAACTGCAAAAAATCCCTCACCCCACAAACTAATAAAAATTATAAATCCATATAGCATACAATTGAATATAAATACACATGACAGTTTTAAGTATGATGCTATATATATATTTGTTGATAAAGACATAATAATTTTTTATGACAAGTATCCATGTAGTAAAAATACTCTACAGTAACTACATAACGATGTGCATAATGGACGGATATAATTGACATACAAAACAAGAAAGAAAGTCAAAAGGCTACTTTGGGGCTTATTGTCTATCTAAGGTATTAAGAATTTGACCTCTATTGAATTCAAGTGGCCTTTGACCTCTAGAAAATGTAGTTGGCCTATGTGTACCAATTCCACAAACGTCTATAGATACCCCTACCGACCTAGCCTATCCGACACTTCACTCGTAAAACGGGTAGGCCTATAATAATACGTGTGAAAATGATCACCGATCGGCCGTTTATAATTCTGTATGTTTTCTGTGAATTATATTTCTGTAAATGCTAGTCTAGGCTCTACGTGGAATTGGTACACTAAGTTGTAGAGGCCGGGTGGGAGAGAGAGAGAGTTAATTAGTAGACATGACACAACCAGAGTCAGAGCTGAACTGTATTTTCTCCAACACTGCACTGCACACAACAGCGCAGTACACCAGCTGCAAGGTATATAATACAAACATTAACATAACAATAAAGGGTAAGTGCACATAACAATAACACCAGTATAAGATGGCATGCGTAGCATGTAGTATAAGTCTTACACTACATACCATATCCTACACACTTACAGTACTGTAGGCTAGGCCTAAAGTTAGGTTAAGTTGAGAATAATTCACAGTTTAGGCCTAGTAGGCTTGGCTATACTGGACTAAACGGGTTAAACTAGCCTTAAAATGATTATTGAATCTGAAATGTTTCTGTAGTGTATAGGCTAGGCCTAACGTTAGCTTTAACAATTTACAAATACATATTCGGGTAGGCTAGGTGTTTTATGGCGGAAACTACCGATGGTGGAACAGCACTGGTCCTTAATTTGATACGTTCTATAAAATAATATTTGGCCTAGGCTATGCCTATTATATAAATACAACCAGCTACTGTGTTTATTTGGGAATTACGACGACAAAAATTTTTTTTTTTTACAATATCGAAAGTGTAATTATTCTAGTTCAAATTAAATGTCGTTTTCACCGATTTTTTTTTAATATTATTTTTGTCTTGTTTGCAGATTGAACAAGATTTCAGCTTCCTGTACCCACTCAACAGAACAACCTATTTGATGTGTGACAAAATAATGTGCTTGTCTAGAATGAACTGTCAGAAGTACCTTAAGCTGCCATGGAAGATTTGTTAAGGTAATAAAATAATTTCAAGCAATAGACATATGTCTGCAAAGATTTCTCGCTCTACTGACAAAACCATGGTGTACTGGGACAATAACCAGAATAATATGAGGCCCTCGTGGAATATGTCTAGACGGCTTTGTTTGATTCGTTGTTTTTCTTATTGAACTTGTAACATTTAGTGTATTTGTAATTTGTGTCATTGACTGCATGATTTAAACAGCAATCATTGTATATTGCGAACTTAAATCATGGCTGAAAAGATATATTAATGATATGTTAATATGATTTATTTAAACTTACACTTAGTTAAAAGTCTTGGAAGAATACACCAAATATGAAACAATCTAACAAAACTGTACGTCTTTGGTGAATACGTATTCCATCTGGTAAGTATGCACAAATAATTGCAATGAGTGGTGAGAGACGTTGGTAGTTTACAATACAGGACGATATGGAAGGAAGTATGCATAGCTGTATAGAAAGTGTTTGAAGCTTATGAAACAGTGATTGTGTCTTTTAGATAAAATTCCTGTAATTTTCAACAAAACGGCAATCCTTCTATGAATATTCATAAGAAAGGAAACACCATATGCACACATTAGTTTCTGAACTGACAAATTCAAAGAGGTCCGCTAGACACGTTGTTTGTAAACTATATGAGTTTTTCAACACGATACGAATACGGTAGTTCCTGAACTATATGTTGGATTGATATCATACTTTGTATATACGTTTATCATGTACAGTACATGATGCCTATTAGTTTTGTTTTTTTGGTGCAGATCTCATTCATATTGACATATCACATATAGCATCGCACAACTATGCAAATTTGCATTATATATGGTTTTAGTCGTGTACAATCTCACAATGGAAATGTATGCTACTAATGTCAACATTTTTTCACATGCATCGAACAATAAATTGTGTACTTCTGGGACAGTCAAAGAAGATTCCAGTAATATCCATATCACAGGTGAGATCCGCATTGTGAAACACAAATTACACCAGTACAAACTGATGTTGGATTCCATGTCATAATGCATCAGAAAAAGAAATTTTAGCAAGACCATATAATTAATGTTTGTTTTTATTCTTATTCAACTTAATAGACGAAGCGAACTTGGGTTGCTTTTTATGTGCTGCCCTACGCCATGCCAATGGAAATGTCATCCTCTACTAGGAAATGAGCAGATGTACCAAATCTGATGCAGCCCGATCCTTCATTGACATTTAACCAGTAAATATAAGATAAAACTTAAACATTTTGAGGATAAGTACCAATATATCAGTGCCAATAACTTGGCAGTAAATCGTGTTTGCATTGATCAATTGATCAATTAAAAACTCCAAATATAATTCAATATAATACAGAAAAACACTCATGACCTCGGGCATGATGGCAGAAATGTTGATAGAAGTTATATCTAAAGACCATTTGTCAGTGCACAGTTATTTGATTTGTTCATATATGCTGATGGCAATATCAGAACCTTGGCAGTCAAGTTGACATGTTTGCATGTGTGTAACACCAGTGTTGGAAACATCTCAATGACAAATTGGATTGATGTCATACTTGGTATATCTATCAGCCATACAGAACACATGGGGTTTATTGGTTTCGATATGTATATTAATGAGTTGGAGGTGCTAAAATATGAATAATTTGGCATTTGACATCTTCATGCATGGTATGATCAGTTGGTGGTAGATGTATGCTCACATAATTAATAAAGTTATCTCATTAATAAACATGTGTCTAGAAAGTTTGCTGTAAGAAAAAGTTTTAAACACGACATTTCACCCAGTTGGATTCATGTCATACTTGGTATATATGTTGGCCATAATGAGTACATGATCTCTGCTGTTCTCATGACATGTTTAATAATGAATAAGCAGATACAAAATAATCCCTTAGTTCATATAGTATTGTAAGATTGCCTACTGTAAATGGCCATGACAACTTAGACTCTGATTAATAGACTATGATTAAAACATATAGTGGCATTGGAACCATTTGATGCATATTTCTGGTTCAGTACCTTACAAAATCATCTTCCTGTCCTCCACTTGCAGGTTGGAACTAACTTGCCACATTACCTTCAGGCATTGGAAAATAAAGAACAACCGAACCAACTATACGTCGTTGTGTTAGGCTATATGCTTAGGCCATATTGTGGAGAGAATTGCTGTTCTCCAGAAGAGTGTGATTGGTGCAGTTGTTGATGCTCCTGAAGGGATGGGAATGGTGGCAGTGTGGATACAGTGCAGTCAGCTTCCTATCTTATTTTAGTATTAAATAACATAATTTGTATCATTTTCAGTAGTAGTAATGACATTCAAGATAATTAAAGCTTGTATTCTTTCTTATTGACTTTGAAAATAAAGTTAACTTCTGAACCTTACTTTATTTGTTTTTCTTATATGAGAATTTCATAAGATGTGATGTGGTTTGAGAAAACTCTTCTTGATGTCCTTTTCAAATATAGGCATTTGAATGCAGATTCAACTCAATAGAGTTTACACATCCGCTTTGTCATGGGTTTCCTAAACATCTGCTTTGTCATGTTTTCCTAAGATGGCGTTAAGCAATGCTAACCATTTGATATAACTTTGTGTCATCAGTACACAGGTAATATATAGCAACTTTGCCACAACCGTTGTGTCATTCTTACACAGGCATTCCTATATTTTACAACTGTTGTGCAAAAAGTAGGACTCCCTCCCTTTTCCTTCCCCCTCCTCCTCCACCTTCCATCCTCCAGCCTCTCTCATCTTTCCTATCCACATTCACAGGTCTTCTTCTCTAATCCCCTCACTTTTCACCTCCATTTCTGACTACCTCCCATCGTTTCACCCCTCAGAGTTGATCTCCACAGCCCCTTTTTATGTGAAAAGCTTTCTTCATGACTAAAAAGTTTGCAGACCACCGGTCTGTAACATATCACAAAATTAACTTTATTTGCCAACAAGTCATCCTGGAGAAATGTCAGTCGCCTACTAGTGCACGAGCTTTGAGAATATTATGTCCGATAAGTAAATTAAGAGTTCACACATACTGATGTCAGATAATTTCACGGTAGAAAGTTTGAAGCATATCAATAAATGTCAATAAATAAGTTCATGACGGATTGTGATACTTTTCTCTTCTGGTCATGACAAGTTTTATCCATCCGTGCGTTTTTTATTTCATCTCATCAAACGTTTCTCAGCGAAACCTCAAAGGGAGCCTACACACGTGTACGTTTACCACGTTTTCCCCCTACAGAGAAAACAAACGATAAATCAGATAAAAAGCAAACTGCCAAGTGAAATTAGTTTCTTTCTTCTTCAAGAAGAACTCTATTTAAGTCTTCGGTGGAATAAATTTCAGCCTTGTCCTTAAACGTAGAACCTCTAATCGCTACTAGAAAGGAGGGATCTGAATGTAAGACGGGGGAATTTTATGTCCTGATATAGTTTTTAAGTGACAAAAGCTGTTGTACATTTTGAAGAAGTTTTCATGTCTCGTTTAAAAGAAATTAACAAACTTTATCTCTCGTCATGTCACACAGAGCCTCATCACCTCATACGTTTATAAACTATTCTACGTCAATCCCTCTTTGCTAAGAATGACTGCCTTCTTCCGTTGTAAATCTTGAAGATCAATTAAAGTAAATTTACATTCTGTTGTAAAGAGTCTACATATAACTCATGACTTTTAAGAAACATATTGAAAACGATAGGACTCACCGCAAAGTCGTGTCGACTAGCCAAGCTCAGTTCTCTATATAGTTCCATAAGCCTGCTTATATGGAACTCTATATAGTTCCATAAGTTCTATATAGTTCTATGGAACTCTATATAGTTCCATAAGAGTTTCGCGTGAGATGATGTTCAATTTTCAGGAGAGATGCCGTAAAATTTTCTATCAAAATTATTAAATGGGAAACCATAAAGGGCTTTTGTTAAGTCAGGGAGGTGTGGCACAAATTTAAACAGCCATTATTTACTTTATTTCGTATGGAGAAAACATGTATAAAACGGTTTAAAAGTGATTTCTCCATGTGATTTCAATGGCACAACATGCTTTGATCTCATGCACTTAAAGCATGCATCCACTCTCCCTTACCCACCGCATATCTACCCCTAGAAAATATGTAACAAAATGTTCGAGTTCTGGTACATCTATGTGCACTTCTTCTAATGGGACTAATTGGATTAATGGGATTAATGGGATATTGTTTACATAGCGAAGAGAACAAATTAATCTGATATATACTGCCATTGGTAGAGCTCAACGTCGGGGAACGCCAAAATTCTTTTAATACTGATATTAAACTGATATTAAGCATGATGAGATAGAATATTCTAATTAAACGAGCTTAAAGTGAAGTTTGATTTAGATTCTATCGAATCATATGCTTTGCACGAAGGAATCACGTCCCACCCAGGGGTTGATTTCCCCACCCCTTAGCAGTTTTTTTCATAAGGAACCACTGCCGATTTGAAAAATGACGGTATTTAGTCAGCCAGCGCTTCTCACGTGATTCCTTCATGCAAAGCATATGATTCGATAGAATCTAAATCAAACTTCACTTTAAGCTCGTTTAATTAGAATATTAATACTGATATTAAACTGTTCAGTGCATTAAGCAGAAAGACTAAACATTATTGTAGTTATTGTTCTATCATGCCATATAGGGTATCATATGTTAATGTTAGACTACTTATGTACACGTCACTTTATCATATCTGCTCACAATATGGTTTACATTTAGTTTCCAAAATAAGATAATTATTAGAAAATGAAAAAAAAACCAAAGCAATCCTTTCATGTCCTCCTTTTGACGACTAAATATATTTGGTATGTAAGACGATATCTTGAAAGTATTATCTTTCGGACAATACGTGATAACAACATTAATATATGTTTAAAATTTTATTTTTTGGTTCTTTTTTTCATATAATTATATTCCCTTTTTTTTTTTTACTTCCACGTCTCCTATACTTCTTTAACTTAAGGGTAGGACGGAATATCATCACTTGGTCTGGTCACTTGAAGCTAACACTGAAAAAAGATTCTCCAAGTTCTTTATGTTATAGGTGCGTGAAGATAATGTGAACATGTGATGAAGATGTCACGGTTGTCATGGTGATGCCCAAACAAGAGGCGCTGTGTCTTCAACATATTGTTCCCGTCGATGGTATGTTAGTTCTCATGATGTGTCTCTCTGGATATCCAAGCCAACTTTCAGTCTAGAAAGGTTAAAGCATGACTTTGATTTTTTTTTTTAACTTAAATTTATTTTCTATTTTTGAGTTACTAAAAGTTTGGTTTACATTCAAAAATACACTTGTCTTATGCAGAGATCACAAATCTCAACTTTTTGGTTCATTGCGAGATTAAATAATTATTAATGAATTCGGAAGAAGAAAAAATTGAACATCTATATCTCACATGCTGTGTGGTTTATATTAAAAATTCTCAGGTCTCTTTCAGCTGTAAAAATAACCCGCTTATGCGGACAAACTGTTTCCATTCACACTAAGCAATAATAACATATCACAACTTACAGATGATGCCTATGGAGGTGGCATGTTTATCAGTAAACCTCGCCGGAATTGGTTTCTCTGTCAAGAACTAAACTATACCTACTAGCAAATAGATAATATCGATATTATATAGACCAACCTAATTTTGCAGAGAAAGACTAAATTCAAAGACTAAAGTCATCGTCGTGAAGCCAACTACGATTGGACGTTTTACGGAAAGAATATATAGCCTAACATTATATCGACGTACAGAACATTGCAGGGGTAACTGAAGGGAATAAATAGTTATAAGTGGTGGGGGTAGTGGGCAGGAAAAACAAAGAGATACATGAAATATTTGGTAAGAGAGTTCAACCAGATGATATGAAAATAAAGAATCAATCAGATTTACAAATGTAACGTTAAATAAATGCAAGAGAAAGTTCATACGGTAATCATGGCGCCGCATTGCTCAATGTTTTATAAGCTTTGTGGGCATATAGGCCAATGCATGCTCTTCACGTTCGTTCAACAAGCATAATTTATTAACAAATATATTCATTTTATGGAAGTCAATGAAATGATTTTGAATAAAATTTTGAATAAAATAACATTCGTTCATGTCGATTCTAAAATATTTATTCCTAGCTTAGAGCTTGTTTGTTATATTTCTAAGTTTTATGATGGTATTTGCTGTAAGGCAAAACGTAAGGGTTTCAATTAAAGAAGCGAATTGATAAGCATTTTTCAAAGTAACGTATTACACAAAGTAGCTTTAAGCCTTAAATTTTGTAATTAGACAAATGTAAATTTGAAGTCAGTAATGGGAACTTGAATGTTCCTCCTATGTTTTTTTCAATCAGTTTATTTATTTATTTTTGACATTTAACGTCAGTTTCATGGAAATATTGCCATAAATGTCTTAAATTCTCTTATCGAATGTTTGGGATACGATCTTTGAATTTATACGTCGATCACAATGTCGGTGGCAGCTTGCCCAAACAAACACGGATCAAATCCCCAAAATTTATATGTCTGTTATTTTCTTTGCCGCAATAAGATAAACTTAATATTTTTTGGTTTGAAAACTAAACCATTGAAAGATGATTTTAATAGTAATCAAATCTTGATAAATATTTTGACTAATTTTGTTTACATAAAAAGTTTGTTCTTCGGGTTGTTTGTTATATGTGTGATGGACGAACAATAATTTTCTTTCCCAATGAAAAGATGTGTCGAATTTCTAATTTGTGTTTTTATTCTCTACCTATCTTTCTTTATTTCGTTCTCTCTATCTTCTCCCCTTTCCTCATTCAGTTCTCCGGTTGACGTATATATGATCGCAACTGTGACGATAAATTAGTCCTATCAAGCGAATAAATAACGAAATGCGAAGAATGTTTGGCATTTGGTTTTTATAATGACCAGTGTGTTAACAGAAAACATATAAGGGGGAGGCTGAAGTGTGTCGAGTGTACGTATATAAGTGGTGCTGTGTAATGTCAAAATGATACATTCGCCTGGATTAACTCAAAAGTTGGCACCAAAGGAAAAGTTTTTGTTTAAATATACGGTATACGTTGTTGCATTTCAGCTTCTTCTTTTTCTATTATTATTCCTGACCTGACCACTTTCTAAAAGAAACTTTTGCATAAAACACACACACTCGGGCCAATCACACAGAGAAAAAGAAACACGCATGTTCATTCAAGTTAGGATTTTTGTTTCTCTGCTATTTGTGGGAAGAGGGAGTTTTTTTTTTATCCCGTTGAAGTGTGTCTTCCGACGTATGTGTTATATGCGTTTACATGGTAAAAAAAAATAGTTTACATTCCAGATATATTCAGATAGGGTTTCGTCTCGCATACTATTTGGGTTCTTGAACACCAGATCCGGATCTGATCTCGACGTCGTATTCTCGGCTATTAAAGAAAATCACATCTCATACATCTCATATCGTGGGTTGTTTCCATGTAGTAACTTTTGTGGTAATTCTCCGTGCTTCGCCCATCTTCCTTCTGTGATTCCAACGTACAGTATTCAGCACATACACTGATGTAAGCCTAGCCTAGTACATGTACTGTGGCAATTACGTTCATCTTTGTTATTTTTGTTTTCTTCTGAAAAGGTATTTAGCTGCTGTATCGATGTCGGTACTAGATGCAAGAGAACATACAGTCTTGTATTATATGTGTACAAGCACAGTACTAGTGTAGCACACGCATAGCTATAACGGCAACCATGGCAACATCACTGCTTTATTTCGTAATCCGCGCTTGCGCAAAAGCCACTCCCAATCCCATAATACTGGCAACATCCGGTTAGAGACATGAGAGGATTTGAGCACGACTTGAGTGTAAACGCGTCCGGCTCAACGTTTTATTATACCCTGAACAGATAACAAGGACAGTTAACAGGAGTGGATCTGATCCGGATCTAGTGTACAAAACACCCTTTGTCTGTTTCATCACAGTGCCACATTGTCTGCCACCGGAAGATCCACTATGCTGTTCTATAGAGTATCTTCCCTCCCTCTGTGAATTACGGCGACAACTAGTATATGGGGCACAGCCGATCGGAAGCATTCCTTCCTTCCGCTACGTAAATTACGGCCAACCAGTATAGGGAATACATATGAAGATAGTTCTATAGACATAAACCAAATTCGCATCAAGAGAGTTGACATAATGTATACTCTGTATGCTCTAATGGTTACCATGGCAACATAATTTTCATTTCTCCTTGACGCTGATTTCCTGTAATGGAATGGTATTAATTTCTCATTCTAAAGGCCGAGGGTTGTAAATTAGTTTGGCTAAATACGAGATTGTGTTTGTTCATGACGCGAAGTTCTTTTTTTTTGCTGGAGTTTAATGGCTTCATATGAAACGAACATTTCATGCAACAATAATCTTCAGTTCAATATTGCTAGTGAGTTTTATCGTTTTTAAATATTTTATTTACAAGAAATGTACCATTTGTACGCATTCTCTACTTTACCAGTTATATTTGGATTTTCATCTCACAAAATATGAAATGAAAATGATTATTTGTACGTTTCCTCTACTTTTATTCTACGTTTTATTATAAAAAATTACAGCTACTATTTTTAATAAAACTATTATTTTCGATTTTATCAAGTTCCCCAAGTATAGAAGAGAAAGCACATACAACGGTGATAACTATAAGAGAACTACATAAGTACTGAGGCAGCAACCAGATCTAACAACAATAACAATTTGCACAACAACAATGGCAATCACGATGACAAAGAAAATAACGACAATGATAATTATGACAAAGGCCAGGACAGAGAGAGAGACACTGAGATCAAGACAACGGAAAAGTCAAAGACACGGACAAGAGACAGCAGACAACGACAAAGACAACGACGAAGACAACGAAGAAGACAACGGAAAAGACAAACACCTAGACAACGGATTTGGTAAAAGACAACACATCAGCCAGCGAAAAAGACAAAGACAGACAACAGAGAACGGAAAAGACAAAGACAATGGATAAGACAAAGACCAAGACAACAAATTTGGCCAGAGACACGGACAAGAGACATCAGCAACTGAAAAGACAACGACGAAGACAACGGAAAATGTGAAGACAACACCTAGACAACGGATTTGGATAAAGACCGCGGACAAGAGACAACGGATAAGACACAGTCCGAGACAATGTGAAAGTTGAAGACAACAAATAAGACAAATAACGAAACAAAACAACAAGACAAAACCACCGAAAAGACAAATACAATAAACCAAGACAAAGGTAAAGAGGTAAAACAATAGCTAAGACGACGGTAAAGACAAAAGCAGTACCAATATAACAGCATTACTACCAACAATATAAAACAATAGGAACTGACAGTGATCAAGATGACGGCGATAACGAAAGGAAATACAAAGAAAGGAAAGATGAGGACTTGAGATGGAGTTACTTTTGTAGACCTTGATCTTATGCAATGGTCCTATGATCTGAAAGTCATTAGCGGTCAACATAATACTTATTTCTACTCGTTATTTGTTACACACACCCCATCTCAATACCTTGTTCCTAGCTAGAGGTAAGGTTGATTGAATGTCAACTAGTTTGGCATCGCTAACTCTTCCATTACTATAGGATATATGATTTCAATAATGTATGGTCTGTAATTGCATCACGTCAAATGTTCTTCAAAAGCTCTATATGTCATAATTTTCTTGTGGATTTGTCTTTGAAATGTGATCAAGTTGGAATGTTTGCTTAGCTTTAATAGTTCACTATAGTTACAAATTCATCTAATACAATATTATTTTATGGTTTCTTCTGTGGATAAATTATTTAATTGTTATAAAGAAAACCATACAATTGACTATTTAATTGCCGTGATGACATCATTCACTCTGTTCTTGCCAGATGCGTGGATGTAGTTTTTGACCAAAATATGCAGACAATTCCCAGCAATTAGTTTTTTTTTAAAGCAATCAACTTCAACTGCCGGAATATTCTTTCACAAGTTAGGTATATGCTATTATAACGTACAGTAATTAACACAATTCACTTGCTACCAGAATGCACTACAAATTAAAAATAATATAATAATTTTCCAACTTTTAATTTCTTCGCTTTGTTATGAACATGTATATGTGAAGTTTGCAAAACGTTTTATCTCAAATACTTAAGGCAGAACTAACAAAGCCAGGAAATTAATGGTAATGTACAACAAAAGGAGGAGATGAATAAAGCTAATAGAACATTAATCACCCCATGCAGAGCAATTTCGCCTGACCAGCATACTTAAGCTTATATATGTTATTAATTATTATTGGGAAAATCACTTCGACACTTTTCATGAACATAGTCCATATATAGTATTTCGTTTTGTTTATTTGGTTAATCACATCACGTATATAAACACATAGATTCAACATAACATAAATTGTAATTACATATATTATATTTACATGAGGTGCAATGGTGTACACAAAAAAAAAACCAACAGGGGCTTGAAGATGTGCACTCCCGTATACAATACACAAAAACATTGAAAAAATGAACAGCTACGAAGACTAGCAAAAAAGAGACAGCTAGGTTTAAAGCACAAAGTTTAAAAAAATGGAAACACCCCCAACCTCACATTAACCCCCCCTCCCCTTCCCCAGCCATGAAAATACCTTCAATATATATTGTCTATAAATAGTATTTAAGGTGAAATATTAGAAATGTTGTAAGGATCTTAAAGGAAAGTCTTCACCCGCAAAAGATATCTCGCTGAGGCAAAAAAATAAAATAAACCCTGTTGGCCCGGAAACCGATATACCCCTCGTCCAAAAATAAAATTTACTCTGAAAGTGCATTCCCAGAAATCAAGATGATTAATAGTGTCATGATGCTCCCTTCAGAAAGTGCAAAGAGGGGTATCGCTAAAGTTAATGGCGATGCACTCAGTGGTATGTTCCCTTCAGGGTTCGGTGAACGAATCTCAATTGAATTTTTTTTTCAAGTTTGCACTCGTTGACCGAGCTATGAACAATTTTGTAAATGGTATACCCCAACGTTCAATAATAATTGTAAAAGAACTATTCCATTTAGTCACGGACGTTTCTGAGAAGTAAATAATCTATTGAACAAAGTTCTTTTCAATCATTCTGGACATGATTATGTATAATGAGTTTGAAGAATACTTTCAATGTGTGACATCGATTTTTTCAGTCTCTTTAGGCGTATTCTGTCTGTCCTCCCTCCCCTCACCCCCCAAATCTATATATCATAAAAGTCCTACCCTATTTTACATTCATATTCTGCGTGTATTTCCCCCCTCCCCTGTCCCTCCCCCTCACTGACTGTTCTTAGACCTCTCTTGCCATCCGTGACTTCGCGGATTGTTGTTTCTAGAGGGAGTGAGTATTACGCTAGAGAACAGCGACAAGTCTGCGTCTTGTATATTATTATTCCTGTCTACAAAATAACTACTATGTGTTCAACCAGTTGTAAGGAATAGTTGCAATAATTATCAAACGCATAGTATTATATTACATAGACTTAAAAGACTTGTTTGACAATGGATTACTTCCAATTCCGCCAGCAGAGCGCTAACATACAATAAATGCCATTTCTATCTATGCATATAGCATAATGGAGAAAACATCAAAGTTATATACACCAATGTTGAGTTCCATCAAATTTGATCACCAAAATTGTTCTATTGTAAATATGCTGGAGAACAAAGTAGGGTAGAGTACTAGGTCAACCAAGCATTAACCATTTGTACAACGACCAAGGCTTGTTATATTATTCAATTTATGACGGCCGAAAAGTCCTGCTGTTCTCAAATTGGCCTCATTCCGCCCAACAAATTTTGTTAGGTTACCGGTGTGAGGATGCACTGACCATTTCAAATGTCCCTTAAATTGCTATTCAACGATTAGGCCAAAACAAACAGGTTTATAGGTAGGTCGGACAAAAGTAGAAACTGGTGCAGGTCTTGAAATATGTCAGACTAACGCAGGTAACAGAAACACAAGTATTTTAATTTAGACCGATCGAAAATTCAGTCCATCTGGTCAAATTTCAGTCCATCGTGTTTTGAATTCATTGTCCAAAATGATTTCTATGGGGAAAATATTTACATATATTTTTTTTTTAGATTATCAAACAATGAATCATTTAATTCCAACAAAGAACGAAGATATATGGTCTTTCTAATCATTGACTGTATATCAACATTAAATGAAATAATCCATACGAGATTTTTTTAAATGTTTCTCATTCTTTAAATTACAACACGACATGAGGTGGCGTCATGGTATGCTGTTCAGAATTATTAAAAATACTGAATTCACGAACTAGAAACAACAGAGGTTTACTAGCTCTTAATACATTAATAATATTTTCTATTAAATTACCATAATGTTATAGCCTTTAACTGACCCAATCACAATATCGTTTTTGAGTAACATTCTCTACAATTGGCAAAAGCTGCTGTAATTAACACAGGTATTATTACTACTATTATTATTTCAGCTTTTATAGGACTACATTTTTATACCGTATTGTCGGGGTGCAACTTCCCTTTGAGAAATTTTGGTCAAATGGAAGGTATTTGGATAAAAAAAATTACTTTGGAAACAGCGTTGAAGAATTTTCGACTGTTAGTATATTTATATATGTACCATACACTAGGAATTATCGGATCATGCTGTCTGCCAGTGGGGTGGGGTGGGAGGGGGGGGGTGAGGAGATAAACCCCCAAATGGTTGCGCCTATGACCCTAACAGGTCACTATTTTGCCAGTGACGCGTTAGGACATCCTTCAGATTTTCATGTTTAATTAGTTTCCCTTAGTTTTCCACTGTTGCTGTTTATTGTCACGTTATACCTTACCCTATGAGATTTGTCATGTGATTCGATTTGTTACTTGATATACACTTGATATACACTTGATATACACTTGATATACACTTGATATAAACTTGATATACCTGTACCCCTCAGTGAGACAAGATTCACGAGTATATGTATATGCAATACATTTCATATAAATTTTATACAAGTCGTGTTTCTCTGCCGCGGTAGATTAATTGCTCCATCCATAGCACTGAAACCCTGCACTTGCCTCTGAACTGATCTTTCATTGGCCCCCCCTCTTGTGTCCTCACAGGCGTCATCAATAAAAACAAAATTACTGCTCCTCGTCTGAGATATCTTCGTTTACGCCAGCACTGAAAGCTAGATAATCCTATAGGAGAGAACAGAAGGTTGTTATGGAAACTCGTGTATTATGTATGTAAACAAGATAGGTCTGACGTTTACCTGACTAGAATGGGGAGGCCGGAAGGGGGGGGGTATAGGGGAACGGCATTGGAAGAGACTCCTTGAGAATGGGGCTGTCCGTAAAAGGAACCTGTACGCATGAGGTAAAACAAAAAAATGAAAGACGGGCGGGAGATAAACTCCCTAAGCCCCTTCCTCCTGAAACAAACAAAATATGTAAACAAAAACCAAAAACAAAACAGAAGTATCCAATTAATATCTCTAAAGATTTCGTTTCAAATATGAGCCAGTGTCAAAGAACTATAGATACAAAACAACATGTATGTGAATTAAATTTCACTAGCACTCTAAGGCTTATGTCCCTCTATCATCGGTCAGATTTTAAGTTCACCTCCAAATTATTCCTTTAAGGTCTACGTGTTAGGTTACAGAGAATGAGTCGACTGATATTTAGGGTCTACACACTTCCTGTGCATTCTCTCATTGCAGCACACAAGTCAATGTTTATAACATGTTTTAAGGAACAAGTCCGTTTGGGTAGGAATTTTCTGTTATTATTATTTTTATTTTTTTTAGGTTTACAGTCTTGTTCAGGGCCAAGGCCTTCTCACACGACTTTACAACTTAACCCTGGTCATTGGTAACTTGTCACACCTACACACCAAAGTGTGCACAATTCAATCAATCTCTCCTGGGGCACCACAGTGCACCACAACCACGTGTCCCCCGGGGGACTTCCCATAGGATGCAGCCACAAACCGGCGCAAACAACTATATTTACAAGTTACCTCTCAAGTCCCCATTCATACACCTGGGTGAAGAGAGGCAATGGAGATAAAGCGCCTTGCCTAAGGACACAACGTTATGATCTGGCCAGGGCTCGAACCTGCAATCCCTAGATCACAAGTCCACTGCCTTAACCACTTGACCACAACGCCCTCACAAAAACCCTGTTGACACTATTTCTTGTTTCACTGTAGTGTTATGAATATATCGAGATTTTCAGCGCAATTAATATTCTTTTCAACAAACGTCTGTTATAGTTACAATAAAAAAAAAATCTAGTTTCATAGTTTGATTATCTACATAAATTTACAATTATACGGATTTATTACTTTTTCATTACAAAATTCGTACTATATTTAAAATTTAAGTTTTTTAAATTTGACAGCTTTCATAATTTTTAAGTTTCTTAATTTCATAAATTTCATAAAGTTTATCTTATCTGCCTGTCCCCCCCCCCCTCCGCCTCCCCTTCCCTCCATCTAATCCTTCCTTCGAAATCTCGTAAGAATGTTACAATCAATGACTGACCCGTATTCGAAATGAAGCGCGCATTAATGGATATGGAGATATATTATCATCATCCGCCATTTTATTCTGCTTTGGTTTGTTTTCCCCGTTCGTTGTCCTGTAATGTAATATATTGTTAGTAAACCATTCCTATGTAAGGACACGGCTCTGCACGGGAGTTAGTAATGTGTTGATCTGTATCTATGGACTATCCATTTTGTCTTTTAAAGTTACTGCCATGAAACATTATGATCCATCCTCAATCTTCCCTTCTACCCACCCACCCCCACCCCCAATCCCCCATTTCTTTATACCTCTGTGTTATCGATCCGAAGTTTCTTACCACGTGTTCCTCTAGGAGGTTCTCAAAAATCTCGGAAAGTTCAACAAAGGTTGGTCTGTCAGTGGGATTGTCTTGCCAGCACTTCAGCATGACATCATATCTAAAAATGGAAATCGATATAATAATAAGCTACATATGAAGCGACAAGCGCTGAAATTACTAGATTGAAGAACTTCAATCTTACTTTCGATTGAACTTCTTGAATGTTGATTGCTCTGACGTCCACAAGTGAAAATAACAGACATATAAGAATAAAAAAGTTAAAAATTTAAAGGCCGCTACTCTGAAGCAAATTTTGTATATTAGAAACATAGTGCAAAATATTCACTGTACTGATATCAAATCTTTAATTTAAATTGACTATCACGTGTCATTAGCAAAGATGTGTCAGAAATTATCCTGACATGGAATAAATAATAAACTTACATTTCCTCTGAACATTCTTCAGGACGACTCATCCTATAGCCATCTTTCAGTATTTGGTATAAACGTTCAGATGTCACACCTGGGTATGGCGATGCCCCTGGGTAAGACATAAATTTGCATATTCATTACCATAGGTGACATATATGACCTGAAGGACTCTATGATAAATCTTTCGTTGTGTCTTTTGTTGTGCTATTGTTTTCTAAATCGCTGTTCTACAGTTGAAACTTTTTGAAAGTTCCAATCTAAAGTCGATGAGAATAATATGAATGTAATGTTCGTTACTGAAAAAGAAAGAAATAGGAAAAAATAAAACAACTCGTCCCCCATATATATCTTGAGAGTTACGAGATTGAATAGATGTCTATTAATTCTAATAAAACAAATTGGGATGAATTTTATGAAAGAACTTGTAGTTTGAAGACATCTCGTGAAAGTCACTCATTCAAAACGTGCAATTCCTGTCCGTTCTCTCTTTACCTTCCTTGTACATCCCCCCCCCCCCCCTCCCGTCATCAGTCGATGAAACTATGAGACTGGGTTAATGAAACATGGCTAAACATTCAAAGATATTAAAACTGAAAACTGCAATAAAAGAATGTCAGTGACGTCACCATTTTTTTTGAAATGATGAGAAGAACCGTTGATGTTAGCCAGTATACATATCCTCTTCCGCGGGAGATTGCAGCATGCAGAAACCGCATGTGCGGGATTGTCTCTTTCACTCAGTTGCGCGACAGATATGAACTTTATCATTCCCACGTGAAACCTTTCCAATGTAAGGATATATTAACTGCGATCTTGCATAATTATCCGAAAAAAACTTGCTTTTTAGGGGGTTTCCTGTCTGTTTTAAACATTACCTTACTCCCTACTTACGAAGAGGACTATCTTACCCTCGTTTGTCATATTACAACAAATTTTGCAGGTAAAATTGACCTACGTTCCTTCTCATCTGTAAAAGATTGATGTACATACGGACTTTCGTGGAAACTTGTCGATCGATTGCCCAAGGCTGCATCAATTTGTATGATGAATTATTAAAGAAACATTTTGACTTGTACTTATAAAATGGGGCCTATATTGAATTGTCCAACAAAAAAAAAGTGCTTCTATTGAGTTTGCGTGTTGTGTGTGTGTGAGTGTATTAGTTTATGAGTTGCATAACTGTAAACACACTAAGCTTTTAAATACCGTAGTATTTATGTCTAGTGTTTAGGTTACTTCAATTCACAACACTGAATTTGTTTTACCCTTGCACTTTTCTTTTTCTCTGTGTATCCGTAGGTTCCCTAATATCATTCATTTATGTACAATTTTCGTTTTTTTTCAATAACAAGATAAAACAATTAGTAATCATTAGTATACTGTTTTGGTTTCCTACATAAAAAACAATATTTATATTCGTTTGGAACGCTCTCAGATTTGATAATGATTTCAACTGAGTAAGTAGTTCAGGCATAATGCGATCGTTAATCCATTTCCCAAATTGGGTAAAAACTATAACTGTATTGGCACGCTATTTTTTTTTGCCGTATCTTGGCTGCAGGCCAACTGTTCACGCTTGGTACATAAGGAAGTATCATTAAGCTATGGTAGCCGAGAGGTTCAGAGGTTTTCAGACTCGGTGTCTTTGCTGTTAATGAGTGAGGTTACCGTAGAAAGCCATGTCACAAAAAAGCGTTAGTTGCACAAGTGCATTGGTTAAAATTATACTTTAAAAGTTTGATAACCGAAATACACTAGGAATATTATTATTATTATTGTTATGATTATTAATATGACATGCGAATTTCTTTTCCATTAATTCTATTTGTTTCTTTATATTGTTTTTAAAAAAAGTGTTATTTTGTTATGTCGTAATGTAATCGTTTATATAATTTGAAGCAAATCCGAATTGTAAATGATTGTTCATTTGAAACGAAAGATATCAATAAATGGAGGGGAAAATTATTATTATTATTATTTTTATTATTATTATTATTATCATTATTATCATTATTATCATTATTATTATTATTATTATTATTATTATTATTATTATTATTATTATTATTATTATTATTATTATTATTATTATTATTATTATTATTATTATTATTATTATTATTATTATTATTATTATTATTATTATTATCATCATCATTATTATCATCATCATTATTATCATCATCATTATCATTATTTGTAATTGATTCTTCTATGCCTGCCGCAGATTGATTACTATTCTATAATTTCATAACAATGGCACTGTACGGTATGTAGTCTTAATTTGTTTCTGTTAGGGTTGGGAGGATTAGTGTTATTGAACTTATTTCATGACAAATGCATCGAACAGTCATGTTTATAATGTGATAAATGAGGTCGTTAATAACGGTAAGCTATCTCGTACGTTATATCAACCATACTGGCCCCAAGTTGAACTCGCTGAATGTAATAAGTTTATAAAATGGTGATCCTAAAATGTTTGCTGACGTGTTTGCTATGCATGGCGAGTGAGTTTACCAGGAAGTGCCATTCTTCGGCAATAGTCTGTGAAACTCGGTAAACTTGAATAAAAACAACCTCTGAAAAGCTGTTTTGTGACTGTTGGGGATTAATTCAGTCTGAGTTTTATGTAAAGAAACAGTTCATTTGAGCTGTCATCTTCAGACATGGAATAGTTTACTTGAAAAGGCACATAAGGTTGGTTATTTGTTCATTCAAAGCTCTAAGCGCTCCCGTCTTAATGGGGAACTATAGAAGGACCATGACACTTATTGAGTCTGTTCTTTCACAGTATAATAGTTATGAGTAATTCATGTGACACATACCTGCGCCAGTTAAATTACCCGAAACCATCTAAATCCTTGTAAAAAGGAGTGACGCTATGCTGGAGATGCATGTATACGCAAAGTTTAACGACATTAGTCATCATCCGACAGTCAGCTACCTCTCAGAGATAAAACTGGATTGAAAAGTATTTAATGATTGGCAAACCTGTGTAACTAAGCCAGTGTTTCTAAACCTGGAGTACACGCCCGGGCCGGGGTGCGAGGCAGGAGTCAACAAGGTTTGCGACACTATATAGGTATATTCAACAACTTCGACTCATACCTATAACACGCAACTGAAAAGCCTAAGTTCATCCACAACTGATAGTTATAATTAGTGTAAGTGGAAGACGTTGTTTAGCCTATGGTGTGATATGATTCCGTACCAAGTCTTCCTAGATGTCCACGGAGAAGGAGGGGGAGAGGGCCACAGTTTGGCCAGATGCGGTCAAGGTAGCGTGCGTAAACCGTTGCCAGAGGGCATAAACACTGTATGTGACGGACATGTGCCCAGCCCATGTCCACTGATACGCGTGTTCCTGACTCGCCAATCTCCTAAGACAAGTGTCTGTGGACGGCTTCTAGTTAAACATTCCAATTAATAAAAAAAAATTGATTAAGGTCAGATAAGACTAGTCATAGTTTGATAATATTTTTCTTTTCCCATTACACAATTAAGGGTTGCATGTCAATTCAAAGCTTGCCCTTAGAGTTAAAGCAAAAAATCACTTTTAATTTAATTAAAACTTTGACTCCTGACCATTGACCCGTTTGTGAGAGGACGAGACACAAGTTACCTATCGTGGGGCATCCTTCTACCAAGTTTAAAGAAAAATCGGTCCAGCCGTGTATGTGGAATTTTTGACACAAATTTGCAGATACAACAATCTCACACAGATATGGACTTCCGGTCACCCTCGGCCCAACCATGGATTAAATCTCGAGACTCACTACTCAGGAACATTAATTTTTTTACCATGGCAACCGTTGCTATGGCAACTGAGATAGCCGATAACCAACCGACTACAATATCTCAATGATCCTCACTATGCATGAGAACGATGGGATAAAACAAAAGGTTCTCGACTGCAAAAGTGCGACTTCTGATGTGTTCCTTCACGTTACGTTATAACGAAAGAAGGAGCATAGCTGTTTGGGTGGCCTAGAAACAAAATTTAGGTCAATAATTAGTTGTGAAAGCCTACGTTCCACTTTCCCGCCTTTTTCAACAGACGCAGACGACAGCTAGCAGGTGTTCGTTAGTGGAAGACTCAGACTGTTAATCGAATTTGAAGCACGTTTCATCGTATCCATTTAGCCTGTCAGAATTAAATACAGAAAAACTAGTTTGGACAGGTACTGTTTTATGCCTTTAGGTTCTTCTGTCAGTAGTTAGCGTTTCCCCTGTCTAAGTAGGTCTGAAGTAGGCCTAGAGATAAAATACATTATATTAGAAATTAAAATAGAGGCGTTACAAGAAGATGGCGGTATCTGGTTCCGATCAAGATCAATTTGTAAATATTCTTGGAAAATGTCAGTTGGTGGAAAGCCAGATGACTGCAAGCAAAATGCATCTTAAGAAGATAAATTATAATACCAAAACATTAGTTTGACCGGCTTTTCGAAGTCAAAAGCCCTCATTGGTTGTTGTAGAATCGGACGATTGTAAACTAGTCATGTATGTTAAAGATATCTAACATTTGGCTCTCCTCTATATAGTACTCAATTGCTTGGGCGTAGCGCAGTTATGAACGGAATACAGCCGGTATAAGATATATTGCTCGGAGTAAAAAACGTACATTGAAGAACAGCTCTACGTGCAGGTGTGCAGTGTTTCATCGTTAATTGTGTATAAGTTGGAATGTTTTTTATTATATAATCTCCAACTATAGATTAATACAGAAATGGCTAGCAAAACATAGTATAGGCCTATGCTTGTTGGAAGGTTATAAACGACGATGGATAATAACGTGATAAAGGGACATTTATGACGTCATAATGCAACAATGTCAATGGGACGATGGTTCAAATCTCGTCACTTCCAATTCATCACACTTTATACTTTCTAATATTTATCTAACAAACATGCGTGTAACGTACACTAGTATATACACATAGGCTAACCAGCGTATATACTCCTACTCTACCAGCTCTACCAGTCGTTCCCATAGAATTAACACGACCCCCCTCCCAGCTCCCCTCCCCTCCTCCTCCCCTCTCGCCCTCCTTCATCCAAGATGATTCTTCATAGTTCTCCTATATAGCATCTTTATTCCTCTCCACAATAACCTAAACCCTGACGTTTTCAGTTTCTTATGCTGCTTTTTTCCCCTCTTTTGTTTTTTCCTTCAAAAGATATTAAATGTTTGCGGTCATTTATGGCTAGTTCATTCCTCTTATTCGGTGAATTTCACTTCCTTAGTTTAAGTTTAGACTCTCTCTGACCTATATTTCTCGCCTCCGTCAATGACAGATACTTTCCTCGAGTCATTCAAATCTTACTTTTGATGTATTTACTTTAAAAACAACCTTTTCCATTATACTAATTTTTCCGTATTTATGGTCTATAAGGCATATCATTCATTACACTGTTACTGGGGTGCATTTTGGATTTACAACTCCCCCCCCCCCCCATTTTTCTTCTTACATTAGTTACGAAATTGAACAAAACCAAAGAAAAAAGCTAAAGTTTCCTGTTATTATTGCCAAGTAGAGGCTGTGAGTTTTGTTCCGCTGGAGATGAATTATCTACCTTGATGAAGTTAAAGCTACAGAAATCTTAAAGCAGTATATTAAAGATGTAAAGCGATTACAATATTAATTTCCCCCCTTTTTTTCCATTTTATTCAAAATTGAGCTTTTCTTGTTTTGCTCTAAAATGAAAGGTGAGATGGGAAGAGGCGGGTGGGGGGGGGGGGGGTGCGTACTAAACCTAATTTGGATGTTAATCGCCTGTTTTCTAACTGGCCGACCTGGTACTTAGGTGACCGACTTTTAAACGCAAACGTCGTCTAAAGTTTAGCTGACCACGCATCATATCACACATATGTTAAATTGAGAGGGAAGATTTAGGGTATAAATATGCCAGGGAGTCTTGCATTACGATATTGAGGTTACTTAACGGTGGCTAACTTCGTTGAAATGTTAACGGTTATATTGTATTTTTTATTTATTCTATAACTAAATGGTCAATGAGATGTCGTGGTATTAATTGAAAAGACGTGCAAAGTATGTTACAACCTTTAGTATGTGTATACTTGGTCAGTGATCCAACTGGCGGCGCTGTGACCTTTACAGAAATAGAGTTCCTTTTTTAAGAAGAACTGTAAAAAGGAATTCTAAAACAGAAGCGACGGCATTGGTGCCTCACGAATTGTGCCACACGAAATTGTAGCCAAACGGGAATCCACGGCTTCTGCACCTCTCCTTCGGCGCTTCGGATCCGGCGGTGTACCGGTTCCGGGCTAGTATGCCTGTAGGCTAAATCCGCGCCCCCCCCCCTTTTCCCCGATCGTCAACTTTATCTACTAACAACCATGGGAGACGCCCTTAGTAGCCTACATGTGTGATTTATATTGATGTTGATATAATGTAAAATATTGATGATGTCACAGTGATGCTATATTTGACATAACTATTATCTTCTTATACATTTCGTTGCAAATGTCTCAATTAGGTAATATAATATTTCACCGTTAAAAGAAAAAGCGATGTATCGAAAAATTGCAGCGGGAACGATGAAATAATACTAATAATCGGGCAGTTATTTTTACGACGCTTACGCGACCACGAATGTGGGATAAGCCCGAATTGAGGGCTTATGGATTACAACGTTCACGTCTAGTAAAGATAGTCTTTCGGGCTTTTCTGCTGTGAAATCACCACAAACCCTTTAAGTTGTATTTTTTTTTATCCTAGTACATCCTTTTACACAGACCCTTTGCACGAAAAAGAAGAGAAATAGCTTGTCTTGTTTACAATCTGAGAAAACTTTAAGCAACTTTAAGCTAAGCATTGAGGGAGGAAAGGTTGTAAATATTTTTGACAAATGTTTCTTTTACAAACAAAAAAGTAGATTTTATGTAAATTTTTCAATTTCCTCGCTCTTAAGATGAGAAACATCTGTTATTCGTCAGTCTTGTTTATGAAATCAGATATGTTGTACGCCAAAGAGAATAGACATCAAAATTAATTGCATCGTCGCCAGACGTATGTTTACAATGACCGGGCTTTCATACAAATTTTCTTGAACACGAATAATTGTGAGATCGGCTATAAATTGACGGGTTTTTTATATGGTTTTTTTTTTAAACTTACCCATTGTTATCATCTCCCAGAGTAAAACTCCAAATGACCATCTAACGAAAGAAAGATAGTAAAGTGATAAAAAAATGAAAAAAAAAATCCCCACAGGGCACGACCATCCTACAAATATTAATAAGTTGATAAGTGAAAAAGTAATGGATTTTTTTTGGGGGGGGGGGGAGGGGGGTTGATTTCGACATTACAGATATATTTGGGGTTGATCATTTACGTTGCTTGATATCTAAATCCCAATCGAATAGCAAAATAGTAGAAGACAAGGTCGATTTTTTTTTTTTTTTTACATTTCCTTAGTTGGCACTTTTTACACTATGTGGTAAATACCAATTTGTCTAAATAAAGTGTTTGGGAGCCGAAATGTTGAGGATTGGAACAGGTTCATCAGTATTATTCGCTCGTTAACCTTACTTTAGTGAAACAAAAGCTATGGGAGGTTGTCTTAATTTGATCAATAATTTGATCAATTGGTCCTTTGTTTTGAGTAATAATCGGTTTGTTTGAACAAATTTTCGACCCAAGTTC
This sequence comes from Apostichopus japonicus, assembly GCF_037975245.1. NCBI lineage: Eukaryota > Metazoa > Echinodermata > Holothuroidea > Aspidochirotida > Stichopodidae > Apostichopus > Apostichopus japonicus. The sequence continues at coordinate 7,028,745 of NC_092566.1, read as the reverse complement.
AAAAATATATATATTTTTGTTTGTTTGATGAATGTAACATTAACACTCCTTATTCTATCCGGGAATAATTTTGATGGATATAACTTTGAACACATTAACGAGTTTGGACATATTTTATTACGGCCTAAATTTAAGGGCAATACTGGTCACCTTTAAGATATTTTGATGTTTCGTCATGAATATTCATATGTGTTTATCTTAATACTTCCAGTACAATTGCATGACGGGATGGGTGGAACGGAGGTTGGAGCCTGGATGATAATAGAGTGTGACAAGCAAAATGCTCAATAAGTAGAAAAACCCGGATTATTTGTCTGACAAATTGGGATTTGGGATCTTCGAGTAATATACTCGGATTTATCGTTGATGAAACTGGACGTTTAGTTACAAACCTAGTTTATCAAATGAACTCGGTATGTGAATGATCTAATAGCACATTTCTCAGTCTGTTTATCGAAGTAATTTTTAATATCGACCGACAATATCAATTGAGTACTGATGAACCAGTTTACGGTAAGTGATACATTTGGTTTATCGATTAAACATACAAGTTTACCGGTTCTGATCTTGACTGCCGCCTCCCCCTCCCCCTTGGCGTTTTCAGTCCTCTCGATTAATCATCCCATTTTGGTCTAAATGTTGAATAACCGGCTCGCCATAGTATAGTGTGTTAAAAGAATTAGTACTCACACGTCACTTTTAGATGTATATATGTTATCGTAAAGAACTTCTACAGCCATCCATTTCACTGGTATCCTTCCCTATAGAAGTGAAAATAAAAGAAAATGACATCATTCGAAAATGAAATACAAGCTAACGGCATTATTGATTGATGTTACGTAATATGGCCTGACGTTTCGATCCTAGCAGGATCTTCTTCAGAGGCTTAATGACAAGTATAACAGTAACAGAAGTGACATAAACATGCACAGAATATACAGACATGTTAATGAGCATGGTGAACACAAAGAGATAGATGTAAGGGGATTAGTAGACAAGGGATTGAGAGAATAATATTATTATTCAAAACCAGACTTGTTGTTCGAGGACAACAACATTAAGAGTACAAGGAGTATTTGAGTACGCCGGAGTACCAGGCTGTAAAAGCGAATACGAGTGCGTAATGGTGCAGTTTGTCTATATAGTTGTACTCAATTTTTCCAAAATGTCCTGAGAGCGAGTAAACCATGTCATTCATTAAGGGCGAGTACTAGAACAAGGAACTATGGTAGAGTCCGAAACTCAGTAAGAATATGGACTTCACTATAAATGTGTCTGAAACCAGCAGTCTTATAAACATGTTTACACCATGTAAAACATATACAACGATAACTATATAATTCACATATAGTTTCATGATGTAAGCCAATACTTCAATAACAAATACTTTACTAGTCAAGACGTGACAACAGACAGTGTTGGCATAGTATGCTATTATATTTTTTCTTGGGGCGGGGCCGGGGGGTGGGGGGGAGTGGCATATAATCAAACAAGAAAGTGGATGTATTTCTTAATTTTTCTGCCAAAAAAAGGAAAGACAACCTCTGCAGTAAAAATGAACACCCATTTAACACTAGGTCGTTTAAATAACGCACTAAACCTGCAATGTCATTACATATTGACATTCTATCAAACCCTAGATTCTTCTTCTTTTTTCTTCAAAAAGCACCGTTTGATACAACCTTTGCTAAGACGGTTTGATTTGATTTACATGATTGGATTAGTCTAGCCTTTTAAGCCCACCGCTGGATTAATTTATCGTGTTACTCTAAAACGTTTAAGTACATTAAAACAACTGACCCGACTTGTCTAAGATACATTGATTTACTTAAGTTTTAATAGTAAGGACTGACAACTTCTCCCCTTTCCACACACAGAAACAAGTGTCTAAACAAATCCTTAAAGGGGCGAATCAGTAAGTTATTCATTCACGGGGACGGTAGTTTTCCAGATAGACTTGTTTCGTTTCTCTTTCCCTTGGGGGTGGGGGAGTAGGGCGGAGGGGGCAGGGGAGTGGGTGAAAGATAACTTTTAAAGTTGTCAATATGCAAGACCTCTCAGTGTAATACTTCTGCAGGTATTAATTGCGATGTTTTGTTGTTTCATTTTAATACTTTCATTTGAAAGATCTTTAATTTCAGCGACTCTGGTGGGAGGTTCTTGGATTAAAATAACCGATTATTTATTTAAATGCATGTTTTCATAGTAAACGTATGAACTAGACAAGAGAGAGGCTTCGTTGAATTATGATTTCATCGAGCGATGTATCTTTTACTTCACCGTTCAGCCACTTTAAGGCCTGCAACAAAACGCTGAGATACTTTTAAAAAAAAACACCCTAGTTAACATTTAGAGCTCAATGCTTGAACTTATATGACGTAAAATCACTTTAGGAATAGTAGTAGAACGATTTCGACAATCACTTACACTTTCTATATTAGTCTGTTGAAAAGTGTTGTTGATATACTGGTCGTGCAGCAGCATTTAAAAAAGGGCAACGGAAGTGGCCGGTTTATATATTTCTTAAAGCAACGTTCTCAGTTGATTTTGTTACTTTCTTGTAGATAATAAAATCTCTTAAAAATGTAATTTTTACAATATTTTTAAAAATAATAGTAATGTTTGATTTAAAAATTATTATTATTATTATGAAGTAAACGTTTAAAATTGCGGATATTTTTTTTTCTTCAAAATTGTCCTCTTTGTGGCAAATCAATGCCGAAATGAAAATATATATCTGGGACAATGAAATGATGGAATTGAGGTATATTTGGTACATATGGTTAAAATGTTTGACCAAATGCAAAAGGCGGTCTGATATTCCAACAATATGCTATAGATTTTCAGAAACGGCCGTAACAGTAGTACTGTGGGGATCATTTTCGAAATTATACTTGGCCGTTACTTTATAAACTGAGGGCAGCATTTTTCTGAATGAAGAGATGTAGATATTAACATACAAATGTTTTTTTTTTGCGTTTCATCAAAATTTCATTGACTGGAATACTTATATTTACTATATTTAGCATTCAACCGTCCATATAATTGAATTATTATATTGGATTATCGACAAGGGAGCAACCACGTATACTCCTGGAAGTCTTCAATCCCCAGAATAAAGTGGGTATTCACCCCCCCCCCGGCCCCACCCAATCGGTACACAGGATATAACAACAACAAAAATCCTAACGCAGAATGCATATTATATAACATGTAGGCTATTTGCCGTATACCCTAGAATACCAGTTTACAGTTGAGCACTCTCCGTTTTACCAAACTATCCGAAAGGAAAGGGGAATCCCTTTTCTGGTTGATATATGAGCTTATCTCCCCCCACCCCCCTCCCCAACCCCCTACGCCCTAAGTACGAATATGGTGTTTGCACCCTTGATTATCGATCGACATTTTCATTTAGAATGCGAAACCAATCCGGTTACCGATATGGTCCTAGGATTTTATTACAATGCAAAGATAAACTAATTAACAAATTAACTGGAAAATTCGCATTTTTAGAGCAATCTCGTTGTTGTAAATGACAAGAAAAGCACTTAACAGGGAAAGCAGTTGTTGAGAAGAAAATTTACTTTTCTTATAGATATCCCTCCCTCAATGAAATCAGCGAGCATTACTTGGTATGTATTGTCTGATATATAGCTATGGCGTACCAAGGTATAGTTCGGTATAAGTAACAAAATGGGGGGGGGGCAGGATGGGGGGGGGGTGTAGTGTAAATACTGACTCACTTTGGCAAACCAATACAGAGCGGTATGAAAAACACTATGCGTTAAAATATCTAAATCTTCAATGTATTCATATGCTAAGTATAATCAGTGGCGTAGGAAGGTACTTTTGAGTGGGGGGGCTGAAGACTGATGGCCGGCCTGGGGAGGGGTCTAAGGGGAGGGGGTTTACCCCTCCCCTTTGGAAATTTTTTGCATTTCCAGGTGGCCTCAGATGCAATTTGGTGCAATATAGCACACTTCAACCCACCCACTCCATTTTGTATATAATTTTGCATTTTCACCTGGCCTTAGATGCAATTTGGTGCTCCAAATGAGATTTTTTTCTCATTTGAAAATGAAAAAGGGGTTTTCTGACTTGCGAAGCGGGGGGGCGGAATGATACTTCCGCCCCTCCCCATTTTTCACTGGGGGGCTGGGGCCCCCCAGCCCCCCCCCCCCCGGTTCCTACGCCCTTGAGTATAATAAAAGGATAATTCGCCTCGTTTTGGTCTTTTCACTCTATAACCTCGACGGTGATCAAGTATTTTTCGATTCCTTTTCTAAATGGGGTTAGGGTGTACGGGGTGGGGCTGTGATTTGTCAGTCTGTCTGTCTGGTATATGTATATATATAGTAATGGCATAATCTAAGTGCCGAATTACGCTCGGACACAGTTCACTTTTACAACGGTGTTAACGTGCCGCAAAAAATTAGTGGCGCTATTTCTGATTCCAATCAGCAAACTGTTGAACTTTTAGTGATGACGCACAGTTACCGTATACTTTGCAGCAGAATAAACTTCACATATACATATTCTGTTTTTTATAGAATTAGTCGTCTTTTCCACTCACCTTGCCCTGTTTGACGTACGTATCTCCTTCGTATACGTCTCGACTGAGACCAAAGTCGGAGATTTTCATGACGTAATCTGACGTCACAAGAATATTTCTTGCTGCCAAATCGCGATGAACAAACTTGGAATGGAAACAAGCAAATAAGCACTTCAATATTATTTCTGAGGTCCAAAATCGTACAACAAACGTTAAAAGTGATTTTTTTTTATTATAAACATTATTTGATTTGCATAGGTTACCATCCAGGGAAGGGAATGTTTTCCGGTTTTTAATAATGTCCAGACAATCGAGATCGAGACATCACAGTCCTTTTTTTATTACAACAACAGAAATCAGCAACAGCAGCAGCCAAAAAGATCTACTTTGAAATAAACATAGTATGCAAATATTAGACGACTGTTGTTCGGTCCTGAAATGTTTCCTACCGTGCACCCTTTCAGATATGTTTTCTAATGTTTATAAAGTATTAGTATCATAGAAATAATTTATGATGTGGTACCTGCCCCCCACCCCTCCCCACCCCTCCCCACCCCTCCCCACCCCTCCCCACCCAGCCTTTATCACTCTTTCTTTGTTTTGTTGTGAGGTACCCCTCACATTGTTATGTTTCTCTAATGCATTTAAAAACTATATGAATGCATGTTCCCCACCCACAGAATCGTATCCAGGCTGGGACACATGGGAAATGCTCCACCCCCCCCCCCCCCGATGCAGGCTACCAATCGCCTTCGCATCTGGCCCACCATTATGTCTACAAAATGGTTTACAGGACAAGAGTATTGAGCCCCCTCTTAAAATTGTTGGTGCCCCTCCAAGCTCAGAATTCTCGGTTACGGGCATGTCATCCAACTGTATGCATACTTCTTCGTCGATGAATTTTATGATGGTGATGATGGTGGGTTGAGGGGCGAGGTTTATTCATTTCCTTTTTTCAACGTATCAATTAATACATCACTATATATAGTGAATATATAGTGAAATAAGTCTGGTGGGGGCGCTCAACCTGTATAGTTATTTGTACAAGTTTGACTACTTAAGAAAAAAAAATCACAACATATGGATCGCATATAATATTCGTAAACCACCAAAACAAGGCCATATTTATAACGAAATTGTTGATGGAAAAGTTAAACTTAGGTCGATATTATTTCAATTTATTTCCTACCTTTAAATACGTCAAGTATTCCATGCCTCTGCATATTTGCCACGCATATGACATAAGCTCATGGCTTCCTATGTCAACTGGAGTAATTGAATGATTTGTTTCTTGAATTTCATTTACAATTGTCTCCCTCTTTCGGTTCGCCCTTAAAAAGCTACGAAGAGCGCCGTGTTCGCAGTATTCGACAATAACTAAAAATGGACCTGTTGACGATTATGACAAAAACAAATTAAACTGTTATCTAAGTCTAACATGTATGTATGTATGTATTTTAGATCCTCCTGCAAGCAGGAACTCGCGAAGAAGCCACCATTGGCTTATCAAAGCCGCAAGCTGACCGAAGTCAGTCTCTTAGATTCATATTTAACGTCCATGATTATGAATTGTCAGCAACTCTGTAACTGGACGACATACATTAAATCTTGGAGTGGCTCGAACTCGGGACCTTATGATTGAAAGGCACCGGCGTTAACCACTGAGCTAACACTCCCAAACTGAGGGCAGCTAAAAACACAGCTAACATGAAAGGACACCGAAAGTTTTCAAGCTGGTTCAGTCCGCAATGTCTTCATAATGTTAAACCATGGAGCTATTACAGTATAGATACATAAATAAATTAATACTTTATTTTAAAAAGATAACTTCCAGCCTCAAGGAGGATATACTGTATACGTTAAAATGCGTGTTAAGTACGACCATAACAAATGGAGGAAGAGAGAGAGAGGGGGGGGGGGGCAGGATGAAATTACACAGTGACAAATTGGCCAATCGGAAATAGAATATTATTATGTAACATGCATGAATTAAATTATATGAATCCAATGATTATAAATGTCAGTTTTTTTTCCCCTGAGCTGTGAGGTTTTGTCAGAACCCCTTTAATTTTGAGTACCACCACTTACCCTTCAACGTCACGGCGCCAAGCAAGCGAATAACGTTTGGATGATTAACCTGTTTCAAAAGTTCCAATTCACGAACGAAATCTCTGACTTCGACTGGTGATGCCGAATCTGAAGGGAAACAAAATTAATAAGAATCGGTAAATTTATACGAAAATAACAAATTTTGCTGAAAAATGTCATATTTTATAAGTTTAATACAAATGATCACATTGACCCCAACAAAGAAAAAGTACGAATGTCTTCTTCCATAACAGAGAAGAAAGCCATGATTTGTGATGGTTATCATGCGCATGCGTGTACTTAAGTATTCATCTCTATCTTGATGTCATTGGCTACTTCAATATAACGTCATAAGGGGGGGGGGGGGGGAAGGCTCATTTTGTTTTTACTTTACGTGTTAAAGCGGGGAGTGTTGTTGTCACATGATGGGTAGGTAATGTAAGTGTCATCTCAGGATGGCTAGCCCTGCTCAGTTCTCGGGTAAGGCATTTAATCGCCATTGTCGCTCTTCCGCCAGGTGTATAAATAAGGACCTCCGGAGTAACTTGTGAATATTTATTTATTTATTTGTTTGCCACAAAAGTACAAAGTGGAGGAAGTCTTCCATAAAGCTTAAAAGCTTAAGACTATGGTCTGCCTGTGTCCATTTGTGGCCGATTGACTGTTGTGAGAAGGTCTTGCCTTGATTCTAGACTGTAAATCTTCAACTTTAACATTTTTAGACACAAAATTGTAAAAAGAAAAGTGTACGTCTTGTGTGATTATAACGTTGAAGATATAAGCAATTAGCAAACACTAGATAACAAAATCTTCAATCAAAAGTGGCCCGCCGTAAGAAAACAAACCGCCAATTGGCCTATTGAATGGTTGCTCGCTGTGCTCGCTTTTGAGGCCTCATCTTATCCTTGGCCCATGGCCCCGAAGTTGATTGTTACGCCGCTGATGAAATTAACTTACTCATGTTAAAGACGTCCATTGCAATGGGATGTTAGTATCATAAAAATATTTGTGTTTAATGAAAAAGCTTCTATGCTGTATAGTGACTGGAAAAATATTTTGAAGGATGAATATATGCAGAATTTTATTTTTCATTGTTCATAAGAAAAGACAAATAATGTGTTATTCACGTTTCCATAACTATTCCAGTTTTCAAGATCTTCATTTGTAAAGTACGCTCAATCTATGGATAATGTTAATTTAAGGCTAAATCTATGATATGCATCAGTTCCTCAGTGCAGTCCTAAATTTTCATGGTAATTCGTTATTTTTGTCAGAAACACACCATAAAACCAGAAATACGTTAAAGCTTACAAATTTGATTCATTGCGTCAAAATTGTGTACTAGCTTCACAGTCATTGGTGCGAAAAACGACAATCCTTGGACAAAGTTTTTATTATTGTTATTATTAAATATTACTCATTGTTTAGTATCAACGAGGGCTCATTTTTATTATGAAAGAGATGACCCAAGTCAGGTTTATTCTTACAAATAAATGTCGACTTGAACTTTAATCTTCCAGAAAAGCCTGCATTTTGGGCTTTCCTGTTTAACAAGAATGGTCCATTAATATCAGATATCTTTCGGAAATTATATATCATTTAAATATTAAAATAGCCAGCTTTGAAGATACAGATTTGTTTTTTAGATATTAGCAATTGGGATAGTGACCTTATGATCAATGACTCTTGCCATTTTCTTTGTATCCTACGATGGGTTCAAAATTACATTTTAGGTTTTTTTAAATTTCTTTTAACTGCAAATCTGTAACTGAACGTAAACGGAAAGAAATCGATTGGATCTGTTGTATTAAGTATCACATCTACCGGTCTCAACAAAGACTCTGGACCTATTAACAACTATCAGTTCCACAAACATATGTAATCCGTTCTTCCTATTCTTTGCTCCTTAATCCGCTTCCTGTACTTTCATGGTTTATTTCAAGTGGAACTAATTCCACACACCAATGTCACTCACACATATCTAGGGTAATACTTCCATTTACATTTTATACTTTTCATTCCACTGTCCAGTATTGCTGATGAAGGCCAAGAACATATTTTAGTATAAGTGGATTTTCTTTACAATATATATATATATATATATATATATAAATATATATATATATAAATATATATATATATATATTGTTTTTTATCATCATCATAATCATCATCATAATTATCATCATCACCATCATCACCATCATCACCATCATCATCATCATCATCATCATCATCATCATCATCATCATCATCATCATCATCATCATCATCATCATCATCATCATCATCATCATCATCATCATCATCATCATCATCATCATCATCATCATCATCATCATCATCATCATCATCATCATCATCATCATCATCATCATCATCATCATCATCATCATCATCATCATCATCATCATCATCATCATCATCATCATCATCATCGAGACCCTCATGATGGTATATATATAGTTTTTACCTTTCATCATTTTCACTGCTACTGGTGTGTATCCTGTGTGTCCACGAATGTTCAGAGCTTGAGCCAGCAAGACTCTGCCATATTCTCCTTCACCCAGAAGTTTGTCAAAAATTAACTTGTTTCTCGAAAACTCCCATCTCGACTCATGCTGGAAAAATAGAGAGAAAAAAGTTAAACTAAAAGCGGAAATAGTAGACCGGGCAACTGAACTGAATTGTTAAACTCATTGTGTGTGGTATAAGGGTAGACCATAGACAGGGGGCGGGATTTGATGTGTGTTAGTGGGGGGGGGGGAGGGGCAAACATGGGGGAGGAGTCTAAGGTCTTTGAGAAATGTTTGGACACTATAGGACCCAAGATGTAATATATGGTGCAATATTTATATGTTATTTCCGAGTACTAGTTGTGTATTGGAAATGTAATTATGCTATCTGCACGAAAGTGTTGCCAGATTTATTAAGCGACATTAATAGTAACCAATGGATTTAAATAAGATATCGTCACAATGGATCGATCTTTTTTAAAGCATGTGTAATGACATTTTGAATAAGTATAAAAGTTTCGCAGAGGTGTCAGTATTGCTGTGGCATAGCCAACCAACTTACCGACCGAACTGGATAAGAAAAAGCCAACTCAAGGTCTGGGGAAAAGAACCACCCTTGCCTTCCCCACCCCCCTCCACCCTTGCCCCCTCGTAATCCCGCCTATGAACATGAACTGTTGGATGAAGGAGCGTGAAGGTTTAAGCCTAATTTCATCGTGTCTTGTACAAGTTATTCTTTTATCATGTTTGTAGGTATATTATCTTCATCGCAATGATATGTTATCAAAGTTACAGCCTACGTTTTGTAGGTATATTATCTTCATTGCAATGATATGTTATCAAAGTAACAGCCTACGTTTTGTAGGTATATTATCTTCATCGCAATGATATGTTATCAAAGTTACAGCCTACGTTTTGTAGGTATATTATCTTCATTGCAATGATATGTTATCAAAGTAACAGCCTATACGTTTTGTAGGTATATTATCTTAATCGCAATGATATATTATCAAAGTAACCGGTTCGGCCAAAAACCTATTTTCTAAGAGAGCAAATTGTAGTATGGGGAACAATCAACCACATTTCGCTACGTACAATTTTCAACAACAAAAAACATGGTTTGGATGTCATTGTTTCTTTCGGGGATGTGTAGATATGTTGAGACAATGCAATGATTTTCTGGATGTTACATGTAGATATATCAGTACTGCCCACTAATTTTAGAGTCCAAATCTACCAAAGTTTGTAATATTACTGTACTTTCTTGGTGTAACCCCACCCCCTCCAGACACACACAACAAAAAGGATGCCCAGACATTTGGGACTTTTGTTATCAGACGACCAATTGTGTCTCAGACAGGGAATTTCCTTTAACTGTGAATGGCTATGAACTACTTGTTAAGGTGAAGTTTAACCATTAATGATCTTTAATTAGTTTATATAATTTTGTTAATGCCAATGACGTGTAAAAACCCATAACTATACTGCAACGCTTGTCCCCCTCATATGGCTTTCTATCCCATTCCCTAATTTGCCACCCCACCCCTACCCACCCCACCCTCCCCCCCCCCCCTCGTTCGCATACAATCCTTAGCTATAAACTTACAGCCACTCTTGCGGCTTTTTTCTTAGTTAAGAAATCTTCAGAGAGGTAATAAGAAGAATTCGAATCAATCCGTCTCTCTAACTCCATGACGTTTTCCAGCTTAACACCGAGACGCAGAGATTGAAGACGCGATGTTCGACATCGCCGCACATAAACCGCGATGATCGTAATCGTAACACAGATAATTATCGGTATCGTCACTAAGATGGCTATAATGCAATGAAAACCACATAACGTTTTGTATGCTGCACGTTTAGATGCCATATCCGGGTTTGGTGGTTGCCCTGTTAAGAATGGTAAAGAAATAAGAATATATATATCGAGTTGGTTAGAATCATGTTTGATCTCTAGAGTAAGGCAAATATGTCACCAAAACACACCTAGTATTGTTCGATACAGGTGACAAACGCCTACAGTGAAATTACGACCTTCCTTACCGGTTTCGAAACTCTGGATATACAATCAGCGTCCATAGCCTAGTGGTTAGGGTGTCCGCATATAAAGCGGGAGGCCTGGGTTCAAATCCCGGTGGAGGCTGGAAGTTTTTTCACTGTTCTGGATTTTCCTTCTCATTACGTTTTCAATTATATATATAAATATAAATATATATATATATATATATATATATATATATATATATATATATATATAAATGAAAATATTTATATATATATATATATATATGACCAATATTATCAAAGAACAATTATTCGAGGGCTATAGGCACCTCGCTGTATTTACAAAAAATAATGAACTTCACACGTAGAACCTGTCCAACATACAAACAAGGATTCCTAGAATATATTACAGTTACGAGTGAACAATGAAACACTAAAAGAAAAGCTGAAATGATGAAAGGAATGTCGAACAAAGGCGTTATTCATGGCTTAGTCGTGACGTATCTATGTAAGGTCTGAATAGATATTTCAGGGGCCCGCAATTACATACCACTTACCGTAGTTAAAGAGAAATATATTCCACACCTTCCGTTAAAACCCCGTGTCAACATCTTGTCCCTAACTCATGATATGGTTGATCGAATGTGTAACATTTCGACTGGCTAAATGTGTTCATTTTCTCCAAGAAACTGCCTCACAATTGCGTGATCGGTGATGTTATGATCATAGCATAGATACTCTGCAAAAGCGTTACCAATCTTATAATGCCATTCTTGTGATATAGATTGAAAAATTTGGTACAGTTGGAATGTTTTCTTCGGTGTCAATTATCCATGTATTTAGTATACTTTAATTAAATCCAACGAAGTTTTCTTTCTCTTTGTAGAAATTGATTTTTTACTCTATGGATGAATACATTGCGTTCTCAGTGAAAAGAACGTGACAGAGTTCTCGGTGAAAGCAAGTGCATAGATTTGTTATTGAGGGAAACTACATAGTATTCGCAGTGAGAGCCTAAGTGCATAGTGTTCTCAGTGATATAAAGTGCATAGTGTTCTCAATAGAGAGAGAGTGTATAGTGTTCTCAGTGAGAGAAAGTGCATAGATTTCTTATTGAGGGAAACTACATAGTATTCGCAGTGAGAGCCTAAGTGCATAGTGTTCTCAGTGATATAAAGTGCATAGTGTTCTCAATAGAGAGAGAGTTTATAGTGTTCTCAGTGAGAGAAAGTGCATAGATTTCTTATTGAGGGAAACTACATAGTATTCGCAGTGAGAGCCTAATTGCATAGTGTTCTCAGTGATATAAAGTGCATAGTGTTCTCAATAGAGAGAGAGTTTATAGTGTTCTCAGTGAGAGAAAGTGCATAGATTTCTTATTGAGGGAAACTACATAGTATTCGCAGTGAGAGCCTAAGTGCATATTGTTCTCAGTGATATAAAGTGCATAGTGTTCTCAATAGAGAGAGAGGGTATAGTGTTCTCAGTGAGGGAAAGTGCATAGATTTCTTATTGAGGGAAACTACATAGTATTCGCAGTGAGAGCCTAAGTGCATATTGTTCTCAGTGATATAAAGTGCATAGTGTTCTCAATAGAGAGAGAGTGTATAGTGTTCTCAGTGAGGGAAAGTGCATAGTGTTCTTATTGAGGGAAACTACATAGTATTCGCAGTGAGAGCCTAAGTGCATTCTCAGTGATATAAAGTGCATAGTGTTCTCAAGAGAGAGAGAGAGTGCATATAGTGATCCCAGTGAGAGAAATTGCATATTGTTCTCAGTGAAGTAAAGTGAATATTGTTCTCAATGAGAGACAGTGCATAGTGTTCATAGTGAGAGAAAGTATACAGTGTTCTAAGTGAACAACAGTATATAGTTGTCTAAGTGAGAGAAAATGCATAGTGTTCTCAATGAAGTAAAGTGAATATTGTTCCCACTGAGAGAAATTGCATATTGTTCTCAATGAAGTAAAGTGAATATTGTTCCCACTGAGAGAAAATGTATTCGTGTTCTCAGTGAGAGACTGATTCATCGTGTTCTCGGTTAGAGAGAAAATGCATAGTTTATATCTTATTTTGAAAAACAATTATTGCACGTTTGTGAAGATTTCTCAAACCTCCGGTCAAACTGAACATGCAAGACTAATGCACTATCGAGTTATACGTGAGTGCAACAAAACAAATGATGCTATATCGGAAAGTTATTGAGGTATCAAATTTTAAATGATGTAATTTTTAAGTGACAATGAAGCATCCCTTGATGGTTTTCAAAATTCAATAAGGACTATACTGTTACCTTTAGTTTGTAACACTATGATTGCCTCACTGTAATAAAATAATCCAAAACCGTGAAAAATAGGCTTGAACATTTGTTTTCAATGTTTGAGACCATTCAGAACAATCTAACAATTTTTCGCATTACTACATATACAGGTACTTTAATTTGTCAGGTCCATGGTTAGCTACCTTAAAGCCCAGTCACATCTCACCGGATTGCAATAACGGAGAGGGAACGAAGATAAAAAATGGCACTCCGTTGATGTACGTTAGTATCCGTTTAGTATGCGGTTCTCCTCCGTCCGTCTACGTTTCATTACCGGGAGGGTCCGGTTTGTCCGGTGTCGATTTTGAACATGCATACACTTGGAACGGACATCCGCCGAAAAATGTCTCCGTTATTTATTCGTTACTAATCCGTTAAGCTTCCGTTTTATTAGTTTCTCATGCGTTTTGTTCGTTCTGTATGCGTTTGGCATACTGTATTTCTCCGTTCGTCTCTGGTTATTGCTATTGCTCACCGGATCATTAACGGACAAAGAACGGATGAAACGTAGAAGTACAGTACCTATACCGTATATTCGACGGACGCTAACGTAGAAATAACGGAAGTGCAAAGGAATGGAACTGACAATGAACAGATAGGTAACGGACGTTACACGGAAGAAACGGAAGAACTCAGGCCAGGACAGTATAACAGACGGACATAGAACGGAGATGCAGCGTACCTCCACCTTGTCCACTCCAAGCGTCCCACGCCTCATTCTGCTCCTACCTCTACCGTCAACACCTACATCATGGACCCTTCAGAAAGATTCAAGCTTCAGACCACAGTGTCAGCTTTACAAGCACAGATGCTTATCATTGAAGCCAACATCAAGACCAATGAACAAGTCAAGAAGAGAAGGAAGAGACGTGCTCGGCTTAAATGCTGGTCTAGGGCCTTGCTAGGTTCACAGAGAAGACGGCAGTGTGGTCTTTATGACAAACTAATGCAGGAGCTGCGAATGGAAGACGAAAATCTTTCATCAACTTCATGAGGATGCCCCCTGATTTTGAGGCACTCCGGAGGCCCCGGTTTTAGACCGTTTCTTCTCCGTTGCTAGTCCGGTATGTCCGTTACTTTTCCGGTACTCCTACGTTTTGTATGTTCTTTATCCGTTAATTGTCCGTTGTAAATTCGTTACTATCCGTTGGTGTTCGTTAGTTCGTTCGTTGTTATTCCGTTGTTCATCCGTTGTTCGTCCGTTGCTGTCCGTCCCTTGTACGTTTGTAATCCGTTTTCACCGTTGAACGTCCGGTACGTTGCAACCCCCAAATGCATGCGCGACAACTTTTGCCAACGGAAATAACCGGATGACTGTTTTTTTTTCGCACGTACTCTTGTCAGTTCGTGCAATCCGGTGAGATGTGACTGGGCCTTTAATCAGGAACTGTATAGTGAGTGTTCCAAAAAAAAACACACAATTGCACAGAGCCCTTAACAATGGGAGCTAGGCGAAGTTGTACAATGGCCTTTTGTTATTCCAACTTGAAATACGCGATTACATGAAAAGACAATCAGTTTTGTATAGGAGCTGTTGTCTAAAACAACCACAAATTTCTTAGAATCATGACAGAAAAGGGTTACGTAGAACAATGGCATGCTAATATAACAACACAAAATACACAATGATGTGTATATGGTTATTGAATTGAGTGACGAAGTTGCCTGAAAGAAATCTGATTTCTATAACCAGCTGTAACCTTTTGGGCAATTGTTTGCTTCATGAGGCACGTTTTGTCCCAAAGCCTGTCTTGAAACAAATTTGTATACTTTTGCTTAGTCCTACAATATTCTCACAGCATGTTTATTGACGCATAGCCTGAACTTAGCATAGTTATAAGATTCGGAAAACGTTATAATCCTGTAATTGATTTCGCGTCATTTATATACGAATTGCACGTTTTCTCGACAAGCAATATTCACACGATTTCGCACATATCATGTCGCCAAAGTATAGCACTGTAGGACAAATCAGTGACTTTTATCTACAATTACGGAATATAACAAGCCCATTCAACTGCCTCACCCCACCCCCACTTCCACCCCACCCTCTCACACCATCGACTTTACACATGGTTTTTCTAAATCGTAAATCATGCATGGTTGAATTATTTATGGAAAAAGAGTCAATACGTTACTTTCGTCTGATTCTGTAGATAATCCGTCTGTCAAAATGACTTCGTTATTATCAATTGTCTTCTGTAGGTTCCTGCAGTGGCAGTCACCCTCGTCATTACAAACGCATGGACCAACCGCATTGCCAATGCCAAACGTGGTATCGATATTTTGCCATCCAAAAAGAACATTAGCTGCAAAAATAAAAAGGAATAAGAAGAAAAATACCCTGGAAGTTAGTTTTAAAAAAAAAACACGAAACATTATATAACAAAAACAGAGACTGAAGTTCGTGAACTGACGCGAATTTTTTTGGGGGGGGGCCCTCTTGTCGCATACCCCCCTCATTTTAATAATGTCTTGTCACGTAATAAATAAACTTAAAAGAATAAAGATAAAGTACATATTGTGTCTTTTATATATCACTAATATAGCACCTATACCAACAATTTAACTTAACTATAAATGGAATCAATTCCACGAATTACCGGGACGTACGGATTTTGTAACGTCAGTTTTATTTCTTGGATATTAGTACGATTTCAAGCATTTACATTGTTTTGTTATTGTTTGTCATAATAAAAAAAATCATGAAAACGTGTAAAATGAAAGAAATTTATCCACAGGCCTGTAAGTGAAAATGCAGTGAGAAAAATTAAACTTCGCAACGACTAACAAAGGTTGTATTCAGCTCTATTTTCCAAGGGGCTGGGAAATTTGAATAACCATTCGATCCTGATACAAAACTACGTTAGTCGGACGTGACAGAGGATATAACCTAAATAAATTTGTTGGCCTGCAGACATAACTTTGAAGTCCTGTATATATAATAGATTTAGGACACTATACAATGTAATACTTTGCATTTTTTGCCCCCCTTTTTTCGACTAATAACAAATTTTCCAAAACCTCATATATACCCCTTTATTTCCTATTTTATCTACAATTCCCTTGACTAGTTATGGTAAAATTTTAAGATTGGTTCCAAAAAATAAAAGTATCCTAAAATATTAGCTTAGTTTAGCAGCCAAAACAAAATGATGAGATATAACATATACTTGTGCAGTCCTGCCAGCATAGGCCGTGTTTTCTCTCCCAATCATCACAAATATGATCCGGGCAGGTCTCTAGGTTCGGTGAGCAGGTACTGAAGTTATCGGTTATTGCCATGGGATTCGATTGTTGTCTCCACTGACATCGGGAGGTCGGCGCACCGTATCCACAGGCCTTCTCACATTCTTCGCGTGTATAAAACTGCGCGCATCTGTACACTAACAGAAATTATGGAAAATCATGTTTTAGGACTTATAAACGGTACTATAAGCTTCTTTACTGTCGGTGAGTAGTTTTACTCCCCCTAACATGACGTAATAATTACGTCATACTTCCTACACCCATCTTTGTTTTCTTACTCAAATCACACAATAGACAAAACGGTGTTTATTGTAAAACGAATCGAATGTAAATTATTTAACTCAAATGCTTCCATTAAACCGCGAAGTAAACCGAACCATAACGATTAAACCGTTCGATTGAGATTCACGGTTTACGAATTCCCAAAACAGCTAAGAAAAAATGTGACTTTGTTTTGGAACATATCACGCTTTAAAGGGCTTCTCATTCATTTTGACACATTAAGACTTTGATCAAGTCTAAATATGACGTCATATTTCTACTGGTAGTTGGGTTTTGCAATGTTTTATACTTTTCCTCCTTTGTTTCATTACTGTTTATTATTACTCATTCTAAAGTAACAAATGTTGTTACGACTGAAATGAAATTCTTTCCAATATTGCCTCTGTTATATTATAATGTAACGTTTATATGATATCAAACATTGATGAAATTAAAACAACCCAACCCCCACCCCCCCCCCCACCCTCTTCTCCTCCCAGGCATGAAATTAAACAGGATATCTGCCAAGCGGAGCAGGATTTTTCTTTCCTGGTTGGTTTTTGAGGAAGTTGGTCACAATTTTGTTTCCTATTCTTACTGTGTACAAGATAAATATGCTGCATGGTAGGGTTTGCTTCCCACTATACAGGTCAAATTGGAATTTGCAGATTGGTTTAAAAAAATTACCACACTGTTCAATTATCATAACGCCTAAAAACTATAGCAATTAACTTAAATTTTAAGTGAGGAATGAAGACTAATCGATCAGATAATGGAATATTAATTAATGATTGATCGATTCATTGGTATCTTTATCAAATAGTGTATCGTCAGCGCTTCTAATCGGAACTATACGGTATTCGATATTCTGTATTTTTCCTTCTCCAGTTTATTCCTTACCCCCTTCCCTTAATCCTCTCTTTGTCCCTCCACTGTTTATCTCCTACCTCTCCTCTTCCCCTGTTGGTTTCTTTCTTTCTTCTCTCCATCCCGGGACCACGGGACCACACAAATCCTCTTTTTAAGCGTTCTAAGTTGTTAAAAACTTATGACATTATTAGAGTTAACCTTGCTACATTTGCTTATAAGGCATGGAATGGACTGTTACCAAATGCTTTTAATGACTACTTAATATGTAACAGTGATATTCATCATTACAATACCAGATTTTCAGGCAATGCACATTATAACAGGTATAATTCTACAATGGGGATGTTATCACTAAGGGCACGTACAATCAAAACATGGAATTCTCTATCAGACAATATTACAAATAAACCTTCTGCAAAATCATTCAGAAGAAACTTTATTCAAAAAATTATTGCATCTTATTAATTAAACATGTTCATATTTTCTTACATATTTAGTTTACTTTTTCCTTTTCTTTACAGGGAGTCCTCTACTTTGTTAAGCCATCTGAAGGTTTTTTAGAGGACTTCCTATCACATCTTATATATTCACGTGATAAAACAAATAAATCAATCAAGCAATCAATCAATCAATCATCCCTTGTCTACTAATCCCCTTACATCAACCTCTTTGTGTTCACCATGCTCATTTACCTGTCTGTTTTCTGTGCGTGTTTTTGTCCCTTCTGTTACTTGTCATTTAGCCTTTAAAGAAGATCCTGCTAGGATCGAAACGTCAGGCCAACTTACTTTTACACACGATCTTAATCCATGTTAGTTGTAAATATTGAAATCTGATAACTCTATAAGTATCAATTCATCATATTTGACAAGATACACGTTTTATATGTTAAGTGCTGTACTTTCCTTCCATATGTTCTCCTATAATGGTTGCTCAGTATAAAATGTCTTACCCAAAAAATCTTGTAAATGTTGCAAGCCCCCCCCCTTTTTTTTTATTTAGAGGTGTTGGCCGGGAGTTCGTTGGTCGGGGTTACAAAATGTATTAAATTGAAATACTTACTTCTTTTGCATTGTGCGGCTGTTAAAAAAAATTAAAAAAAAATCAGTTTGTTTAATTCATCGATATTTTCACATCTAGCATAAAAGATGAAAGACGAACTTTCCTCACAAAGAAGCTTAATGCAAAAATATAATAACAAACATGACATGTTATTTCCATTAATACTTCATTAAGCATAACATATTAAAGGCATAGTCACGTGAGACTTATCATATATCAAAATAATTCGTTAACTTTCTATTCGATAAAGACTTATTTCCCCATTTGTCAAAGAAGGGGGAAATTTAAAAATTTTTTTTATCAAGTTCAACGATTCCAAAATAGTTTTTATTGGTCCGTGATGAGAACTTGCAGGGACTTCATCTAATAGAAATATCAAAATGTAATCGTGCACAAATCTTGAAAAGTTTTATTTAAATAGCCTACTAAATGTGGGTCATCAACCGGAAGTCAGGAAATAACGAATTTCCAAATTATTCAACCATGGTGTTCGTCTTACATTTTTTCACCTTTGTGGATTTTAATTGTTTACATAATACGCTCTCCTATTATAACACAAGAGGAAACCATGAGCTTTTTTAATAACATCGAAGACCGCCGATTGCCTTATATAAAATAACAAGAGAGCCTGGGCGCATCCTGATATGACTTGGTTATAATACGTGGATATTGGCTTAAAGGACGCTGAAACATATATAGTGGATATTAATCAAATCTCCTAATAATGAAAGACGGGCAATAAAAACATGACATAAACATTTATAGCGATAATGAGGACAAATGCAATTGAGTTGAAGCACTTTTATTGGGGGGTTGTTTTTCTTCGAATTGTTCTACGAAAAAAAGTTTAAACGAAATGATTGACCCCAAAATTTAAATGATACGAATATGTGATACGAAATATAAATGACATGAAGTCGCTGCTGGTATATGTGGATGCTTCATTTGACAGTTCACCATATACATATAAATATATATATATATATATATATATATATATATATATATATATATATATATATATATATATATATAACAACAGTAGCGATACGTCATATTTGTCTGCGCTGCTCGCTTTCGTTCGGTGTTTCAATCCAAAGTATCACGCCATTGTAATATTCAGATTACGTGAAGATGAAATATAACAAACAGGTTGTAGGTGTTTCAACTTTGCATTAATTACAAATTATGCATGTGATTCTCCCCATTATTACCAGGTACGGTACCTTTAGTACATTTCAGGTTTTCCCCAAAAAATTGGGATTTGCGACAGAGCTTGCCACCAAAAACAAGAGGTTTACCCTTATTAGTATTTTTCGTCGCATAGTTAAACTGTTGTTCTCTGTGTGTATCAAGGTGCTTTAAGACTTTGTAAACTTGCCATTACTGTTTCAGTGCTTACTTTTGAGTTAACATTCTAAAAATTACAAGCCCAAGTCCGGTTTATTTTATATAAAACATTGGTAATATGATATGCAGATAAATGTACAGAACTGTATGTATAAGGAAACTGCGGCACATACATGGTCGATTTGTCATAATATCACCGTTTTCTAGTTAATGTTTATCTTGAAGTCAGGATGCAACAGTGTTACCATACATCCTATCAACACAGATCACATTTCAGAAGCGAACATTACTTTTTACCATTGAGTGGGCTATGTGACGTAAAAACCAATAAATGAATATATATATACACTGGCGGATCCAGGGCCTTTGTTTGGGAGGGGCCAAAGTGGCATTAGAGTGATATGGGGGAGGGGTCTAAGGGGAAGGGGTGCGCCCCTCCCCTTTGGAAAATTTTCTATTGCTGAATGCCCTCAGATGCAATTTGGTGCGACAAAAGTGTACAATGGTGATGTTAATTTACTCTTAAAAAAATTTACTTTCCCAGGTGTAATTTTCTAAAATATTTATAAAACAAAGTTGGGATCATCTTTCTCCAGGCGCGGCGGAACGGAAAAATTATTGGAGGGGGGGGGGCGCTAATGTGTGGAGACTATCTAAGCGGAGCGCCACCATCGGTTGGCGCGGAGCGTACAAGAAAATTTTGGGATTTTTCAAACCCCCAGATAGCCGGAAACGGCACTTCCCGAGTGTTTTATGCTGCGAATACCTAGCCCTAAAGTATGGGTCTCAAGCCTGCAATTTCTCAGATTGCACGTAAATGTCTGTAAAAACATTGTAATTTGTATATTCGATGGTGTTTTAAGAGAGTAGCTATTACTCGTAGTGTACTCACAAAGACGTTTTGAGTGTAGTAAGGGCAGTGGCGGAGCTAGGGGTATTGGTCAGGGGGCAAGAATGGTCTGTAGGGGCGCTTTCGACACTATCTAAGCGGAGCGCCACCACAGGTTGGGGCGGAGCGTACAGAAAATTTTTGAGTAAAGATACTCCCTAGATCGCCGGAAATGACCCTTTCCGGGCCTAGCTAATTTGCAGATAAACGGAGAATAAATAGGTGTCGTCGCCATTTTGTCGGAAAATTACACCAACAGAATATGACAAATGTCAATAGGTATATGAGAGCGCAATAAAATAGTCAATAATCGCGAATAAGTAAAAAGTAGTGAAAAGCTGAAAAGGGCGCCAGCAGTCCATTTGAGTCCGTCAGGGGGGGGGGGGGCATCCGCCCCTGACTGTATATATGGACGCTCCGCCACTAAGTAAGGGGATGTTGGAGAACTGGCTGAAATGAGGCAAGTCATTAGCCTAAGACGAAGTTGTGGTACGCTTACCGGTACTCACACTCACTGCTTCCACATTTCACGGGGCGTGAAGACGCGGTTGGGTGGCAATGTGGTCTATAGCCAGGGGACGGGCCGAGGGTCCCCAGCAATTACTAAAATTATTACACCTATATAGTATACGTGTGCATCGGACAGATCGACAAGTATGCATTGAAAAATGGGCAGATGCACGTTTCGGAGCCTTGGTAAATATTGGGGGGCTTATCATGCATTTGCCCCCTCAACTTTTTCATTGGGAGCTGAGCCCCCCAAGCCCCCCCCCCCGGTTCCGGCGCCACTGTCTTTCTCAAGAAATTTTATTTCTCATAGGTTATAAATTTCTTACAACAAGCCTGTAACTGCAAAATGGTGTTAAACTGTAAATCCTCATGCTCATACATTTATATAGCTCCCAACTCTTGCGAAGGCAAATGCTGGTTCATGCCACGAATCGCCGTCCTGGGGAGGGGTATAAGGGGAGAGGGTGTCCCCCTCCCCTTTTGATTTTTTTGGAATCCTAGTGATGCCTACATGTAAAATGGTGGCACTTAGAAAGGCTTTTGTCACCCAAAATTTTCTGAGAAATATGCATTTTTTTGTGTGTAACATCAATAAATTGAATAGTAGGTGATAATTCATTCTTTCCCGTGGCATGAAAATGTTCGCTGCATGCTCGCCCCAATGAAAAGAAATATAGGCTAATTTGAGGTTCAAATGATGCTGTAAAGGAGGTTTTATACTCTATTATGCTAAATGCTACAGAAATGATGGTTAATTGCTAAGTCAAAATTTGATGCAAATTTTTTTATGTATACTTGACAATTACAATGCGGATTTTTCGGACGCTTGTGCCGGTCAGCGGGTTTGGGTGTTAGAATGCGGGTCTAATTCCCGCGAATTGCGGGTCAGTTGGGAGCTCTGCATTTAATTTTAAACCAGAAAACGAAAAGGTTTAGACTAGTCTACCACTGCTATTCCTCTCGATTTTTTAAATTTCCAATCATATGATTTAGCGGATGTTCGGAAACTTTTTGGCTCACCTTTGGGGGGGGGGGGCAATGGCCCCCTTGGCCCCCCTTGGATCCAAAGTAACACTGTGTGAAGTCATGAAGTAACCCGGATTATACTGAGTACGAAATAACATGCAGTTGTGTAGACCAAAGTAACTCGGTGTATAAGTTGATATACCCGGTAAGTAGTCTTAAAGTAACTGGTTGTATAGTCCAAAGTAACTCTCGGTAGTCCCAAAGTAACACTTTGTGAAGCCATGAAGGAACACGAAGTGTAGTACGATATAACCTGCAGTTGTGTAGTCCAAAGTAACTCGGTGTGTAAGTTGATATACCCGGTAAGTAGTCTTAAAGTAACTGGTTGTATAGTCCAAAGTAACTCTCGGTAGTCCCAAAGTAACACTTTGTGAAGCCATGAAGTAACACGAAGTGTAGTACGAAATAACATGCAGTTGTGTAGACCAAAGTAACTCGGTGTATAAGTTGATATACCCGGTAAGTAGTCTTAAAGTAACTGGTTGTATAGTCCAAAGTAACTCTCGGTAGTCCCAAAGTAACACTTTGTGAAGCCATGAAGTAACACGAAGTGTAGTACGATATAACCTGCAGTTGTGTAGTCCAAAGTAACTCGGTGTGTATAAGTTGATATACCCGGTAAGTATTATCAAAGTAACTGCTTGTGTAGTCCAAAGTAACCCGGTGTGTATATAATCCCAGATTAACAAGGATGTGTAGTCTGAAGTTACTTCGTGTGTAATGCAAAGTAACCCGGTGTGTAGTGCACAGTACACTGAAAAAATAAACTAGTCAATATTGCCACGGACTAACGTTAAATTAGTCTGTAACGTTAGTCAATGCACACGGACTAGCAAAAATCTTCGTTTCATCGCTGCTTCTTAGTTAGTTTACACTGACTAAGAAAAATATAATCGCAGCTTAGTCGGTGGCGACGGACTAAGGTATTTTAACCCATGGACTAAGAACGATACGGACACCCGATTTACGCCATAATCGTAGCTTAGTCGGTGTCGACAGACTAATGTATTTTAACCCAATTCGATTCACTTCAATTTGGAAACCGAGAGGCAACGGCGGCTTGCTGGGCTTGGCATAGTTTCATACGATCACTCTAAGCAACTTTCAACCGTAAATCACCCAAGAAGGTCTTTAGAAGAATGGAGGTATTAACTGCATCATCGGCCTACCTGTTATTCCTTTAATTTGAAGGTAAAATTAAAGTTAATTGTTAGGCCACTGGCACTAGTACTGTATTATGGTTAGTGTAACGCTACCGTTGTCACGTTGGCGTTTCGCAATACACAAGTGCAATGACAGTGAGTAGCCTATAGGCTTCTACTGGGTACTGCAGTGCATTCTCAACACTAAAGTGTGCATCCTAAACACCAATTAACAATGTGTTATGTGTGTATTGGGCTAGATTGAACAGTGGCACATAATCTTCTTATTTATTCCCAAACAAATGCTGGAACTATAAGGCTCAATAGTTTATTTGAAGTCTACACTCATTTTGTAAAGATTTCCTGTAATTTCCCATGTGAATCTAAATGGGTAGGCTTTGTGATATTGAATAAGCAAGGCTAGACCTTCATACGTACAGTCACAGTAGGCTGAACAAATTATGTTGGCTAGTCAACGGTATTATATGTTGCGAGCAGTCAGGATGCACGCTTCAGTTCTATTTAACCTTTTCATTTATCATTTTTTAGTATTTAATTTCCGGTCACGCCCAGGAAACAATTGCGACATTCCTTCACGGTCGACTTGCTTACTGTAAGAAGTATTAACCGTTTTTTCTCAGGAAAGCTTGATAGTCTGAAGTTATTATAACATGTGCTTTTAGTATACTGCCAAAAGAGTAAGTTGTTGTATTTGCATTGATATTTTATGTAGAAGTAACGGAAAATTTAGTATGTTTAGTTTGGTCTAATTGCACGTTTTTTTTTTCTGTCCAATGTAGTGCAGGGTTCACTTGCGCGAATTCAAATTATTCTGTTTATGTATATGTATATGCATCGATTCTTAGATTATGATGTTTTTTTGACATTTATTTGTAATTCAAGCATATCTGTTTAGTAGCAAAGTTTAAAGGTTAAGATTAATTAGTTTTCTCTTTTTGATCCTAGATTGAATGAAACTCATAGGCGTAAATAATAGATCAGATGATACAGTTTAACGCAGTTGCTAAAACTCTGGGTATTCTCTAGTCTTCGCCGGTCCATTATATACTTTAGTACTACTAGTAAGACTATATCAAAACAACCGAAGACAAACTTAGTGTAACAAAGTACTGATTCTCCTCTAGCCTAGGTCTAAACAGGCTTGTTATGTGAGCAAGCAAAATAACAACTAAAAACGATTAGGCCTATAAATAAGCTGGCTCAGTGCATTTCTGTTTCTAAAATTTTATATTTTTAAAGATCATAAAAACAAACAAATATTTAGCCCATGTTTTATTATCTCTGTATTCTGGGCATTTGATTCTGGTTGCAATGGTGATGACACTCTCGTTCAAATTTTCAGCTTTATACAGTCTGCTTCAAACTTTGGGATTGTTTTTTGAGACTATAGTGGAAGCAAATCTCACATAACTTTGTGGTGACAACTTTATTTATTTTTTTTTTCAAATGATGAATACTTTGCTGTTTCTTTCTTCCAGCAGGAATTGAAAAGCCAAATATCTAAGTCAAGGGTGAGCTTTCCTGTGATGTACGACACCAGTGTGGAGGCAACAACAGAAGAGGAGAACTGTGTTATATATGGCTTAAAGACATGTTTTAAGATGATATATTGGTACCCTTCGCAGAACAAAAGAGTTTATCCAAGAGTCCAAAAAGCAAAGGAACAAGTACCATAGAGAAAAAAAATGGAAGAGTGAGTTTAACTATTGTACCCAACTGTTAAATGATATTTAAGATACTTTTCATAACCTGTTTTAAAAAAAAACCAGTCTAGTATATCATTTACGTGCAAGCTTCATAGGTTTGGTCAAATTTTCACTGATCTGTAGAGCGGGAGTCCAGAGGGTTTGGTTAGCTGGGAAGGTAACCAATTGCCTGGTACATCACAATGTTCACAATGCATTCCTGTATATGAAACCTGATGACTGGCAAACCGACTGTGGTGGATGTGGCTGGGAGAGCAATTTTAAAGTCACCTAATAGCTAACCTAGAGCAGCTTTCATGGTAACCACATCAAAGTAAGAACAATGTGTCAGGTATGGCCCCAAGAGCAACAAATGGCCATTGCCAGTAATTATTGGTGGTGGGGTACCCCTGCCAGTGATCTATAATTGACCCCTCACGGCTGACCTAGGTCAGCTCATGAGTTAACCACTTGAAACCTACTGGAAAATGTTGGTTAGGACTTCAGATACAAGGGATGGGCATTGCCAGTAATTTTTATTGGTGGGGTACCCCTGCTAGTAGACCCCCAATATGCCCATCCCCTCATTGACCTAGGTGAGCTCATGATTTGACCAGTTGAAACCTACAGGAAAATGATAGGTATCACTTCATATGTAAGGATGGGCATTTCCAGTATTTTATATTGGTGGGCCACCACTGCCAGAGTCCGCCCATCCCTTACATATAGAATCCTGTCAATAATTTTCCAGTAGTTTTCAACTGGTTAAATCATGAGCTGACCTAGATCAATGAGGGGGGGGGGGGCTTTTTGGGGGTCTACTGGCAGGGGTACCCCACAAATATAAATTACTGGAAATGCCCATCCCTTACATATATATAGAGTCCTGCCAATCATTTTACAGTAGTTTTCAACTGGTTACCTCATGAGCTAATCTAGGTCAATGGGGGATGGGCATTTTGGGGGTCTACTGACAGGGTTACCCCACCAATGTAAATGACTGGAAATGCCCATCCCTTACATATGAAGTGATACCTATCATTTTCCAGTAATTTTTCAACTGGTTATCTCATGAGCTGACCTAAGTCAATGAGGGAATGGGCATTTTGGGGGTCTACTGGCAGGGGTACCCCCCCCAATATAAATTACTGGAAATTCCCATCCCTTACATATGAAGTGATACCATTTTCCAGTAGTTTTCAACTGGTTACATCATGAGCTCATCTAGGTCAATGGGGGATGGGCATTTTGGGGGTCTACTGGCAGGGGTACCCCACCAATAAAAATTACTGGCAATGCCCATCAGTTGTATCTGAAGCCCTAACCAACATTTTCCAGTAGGTTTCAAGTGGTTACCTCATGAGCTGACCTAGGTCAGCCTTGAGGGGTCAATTATAGATCACTGGCAGGGGTACCCCACCACCAATAATTACTGGCAATGGCCATTTGTTGTTCTTGGGGCCATACCTGACATATTGTACTTACTTTGATGTGTTACCATGAAAACTGATCTAGGTTAGCTATCAGGTGACTTTAAAATTGCTCTCCCAGCCACACCCACCACAGTCGGTTTGCCAGTCGTCTGGTTTCATATACAGGAATGCACTGTGAACATTGTGATGTACAAGGCGATTGGTTACCTTCCCAGCTAACCAAACCCTCTGGGATCCCGGTCTATTGGGATCATTATTAACATGATTAACATAATTATTAAGCTTTGAGAAATAACTTGGTGTTATGCTGTGCAAAGCTAATAATTATTTGGTAAAGCTGCTATTCCTGGCTTATAATTTGAGGGACCTAGATTTAAATGTATACCTCCCAATATGTTATAAAATTTTAATGTAAATTTGTATGTTTATGATAATGTGAGTTATCATGTGCTATATCTGTATCTGTGCTTACACGTATATCATATTTTCTGTTCACAGGTCAATAATGGTGCAGATTTTGGCTTCCTGAAGACAAGTGGGAGGCCATTTGTAGTTAAGAGAAACACTCTTTGTTCGTGAAGACTTAACTGGTGTCGATTTGGGGTACCACTTTAAAACGAAAGTCATGAGGAACCCTTGCCCAAGACTCAACTTTGCATTATTGTGCAGTGCTATACTTTTGCGATTCATGTTTGATCCATTAACTTGTCTTAACTTTGTTGGAAAAAAAATCAGATTTTCAGATTTTATTTACAGTGATTTCTTCTCTATCTGTCGAAAGTCAGCCTTTTGTAGACATCAGAAGTTTTATCAGATATAAATACTGCCAACGTACACATTATTTGTGTTTCTTCTGCTCTCTTTTCTTTCAGTGATACTAGTCAGTGAAACTAGTCGGGTTTAATTCTTTCAGTGAATCTAGTCAGTGCAACTAGTCATTCGATACCGACTAAGAAAGGTTAGTCGGGAGAGGCACCATCCTGACTAATGTAAAACCTGCTATAAACTAGTCGGTGGCTCATATAAATTAGTCGGTAAAGACCGACTAATGTCACCAACTAATGTAACTGACTAATAAACATTTACCGACTAAAAAATTGTTGATCGACTAAGCTGACGGACTAAGATGACCGACTAAGAAATCCAACTGACTAAGGAATAAATTAGTCGGTATAGCAACTGACTAAGGCTATGTTAGTCGGGAGAGGCACCAGATGGACTAACGTTTTGTTAGTCGGTGAACCAATTTAAGTTTTCAGTGTATAACACGATGTGTATCAACCAGTTGTGTAGTCCAAAGTTACTGGTTGTGTAGTCCCAAAGTAACACGGTGTTTAGTCCGCAGTAAAACGTTATGAAGTCCAAAGTAACCCGTTATGTGGTCCAAAATAAGTGGGTGTGCAATTCACAAAACCAGGATTAAAGTCTCAAAAGAATTGATTTGGTTGTCCTTCTGTAGGCTTAATGAAACTGTGTGTAGTCCCAAAGTAACACAGTGTTTAGTCTCAAGTAATACAGTGTGTAGTTCTTAGTAACTCGGGAGAAAACTCCATATTGATGGTAAAGAAGGTTTTACTGTAGAAAAGTAGGGCAAATATATTCAATATTGACATATCCATTCGATTTAAAAAGTCGTCGAGGGAGGGATGGGGCTGGGAGCACAAATGGAACGATTTTCCACTCGAAATATTATAACAGTTTCTCACGTTTTAACCAGCTGTTTTATTAATGTGACTTAAGTTGCGTTTAGTATTTCTCCCTTAGTATTATAAATCACTTCTCCCACTTAATCCTATTTACAGTATCGTACCCAATATTGGTGACCAGATGCCTTTGCACCTAGCGATGCTAACAAAAGTTACCCATTTTTTTGGGGAAAAGTGTGAATAACGTTGCTTTTTCAAACAAGTTTGTTTGCCTATTTGGCCTAAGTTGTGGAGCTAATTTTGGTACATCCTCTCACTAGGAGGAGTATCTCCTTCATCAGTATATATCCCTTCATTTGGGTGTATATCTTAATTCGAAGTTGAACTCAAATCGCTTCTTATAAGCAAAATATCTTAAACTTTATACCTTCTCCTTCTATAGTAACATTCAAGGTGATTTCCATTGACACGGATGATGGTAGTTGAATTGTCACGTGATATATCAGATGATCGAAGTCGCATTTCATCCATAACGTGGTATCGTTAATAAAGAATACCCCGGTCATGTGATCAAATGCTATTAATCCAGCTGGGACATTACTTTCCGTACGTAGAGAAATGACGTTAACCGGTGTAGCAACAGACAACTGTTGTACCTGCAGTAGAAAAGTGAACATATAGACACATAAACACATACAATAGGTACATATATACATATAGTGCAGCTGGAGGTGAGGTGGGGGTGGGGGTGAGATTCTCAACTTCGTTTGTTACAACCTTCAACAAATATTAATCATGCTATCGTTACTCAATTTTGAAATTTACATTTCTTCACTTCTTCCACGTAAAGTGATGGAATCCGAAACCTTGGAACGGCATGGTCAACCCTGACTAGCATGAAGCGTATACAGTATATTCCCAAATTTGCTATGAAGCAATATTCACCTGTAGTTATTACTCAGGCTTTTTTTTAACAACTGCTTGACCCTCCTGATGATCCTACTTTGGGGGGGGGAGGGGGCGAGAGGGGTTGGGGTACCAAAAATTGTATAGTACCTAAGTTTATAACATTTATATGTGCGATACAACCTAAACAGTTGAAAGTTCTTCAATGTTGCTTCATAATTATGCACTATAGCATGTAGCACCATTTTGCATATATAATTACGCTCCATTTTAGCCAAATTTATCAAAATAACACTCCCCAGGATGACATAACGTCCACCCTAACCATCAACTGGAAGTGAAAGGGACACCTCCCCCCCCCTCCCATACCCTCCCTGGTGAGATAACATCTTAGCCCCCTAG
The DNA here is from genome assembly GCF_037975245.1 of Apostichopus japonicus. NCBI lineage: Eukaryota > Metazoa > Echinodermata > Holothuroidea > Aspidochirotida > Stichopodidae > Apostichopus > Apostichopus japonicus. The sequence goes on along the minus strand of NC_092566.1, from coordinate 6,998,814 downwards.
TACAAAAGTGACGGTTGCGACCCTGCCTACGTTCTGTTTTAATTTCACTTAATGCGAATTCACTCTTTGAAAGTGTTAAGGTCACTCACGCTTTAGAGAAGTAAGTTTCATTCTAAACAAAGAGTGACTTTGTGGCAATTTAGTTTATTGCTTTATAGTAAATAGTAGTGTCTCTCTAAAAAAGACTTGTTTTCTAAGAGTCACATTGATGAGAAGATTGAATTCACTCATTGAAAGAGTGAACACTGCATGTGAACACTCTCAAAGAGTGATTTCTCACTCTTTTGGAATTAAAATTCAGACAAATTGGAGAAGTGCTGAAAATATTTACGTTTCGAGTGACGTGGCAATTTTAGCGAATGTTGTTGCGAGTTTAAAAAGGGTGTGAAGACTCGCGCAAAAAGAAACGTCTAATGCCGTTAATCCAACCTTGTTTCGAATGAGGTGTAACAGAAGTGTTAGACACCACCATCGATCCCAGAAAATACACACACACCGCTTGCTACCATCGGTAATTAGACACTAGTGTACAGTCAGTACATACAGCTGCGGTCAATACCCACAGCACAGTGTGTAAACGATACAGCGATGGACATCTCAGGTCCAGCTAAGGATAACAAGGTATCACGTTTCATTACTGTCTGCATTTTGTAGCGACACGAACAAAACTTCACTTGCAAGCAACGTTAACTTTTTAAAGATGGCGGCACGCTGTTTGGGGCGAGTCTTCAATGCCTTTAAGCAATAAACGGCCTAGCATGTAAATCACCTTGTATAGTACAGAAGCGTTTCGATGGACCAGAGACGTATGTTGTTTATGTGTAGTACGGGAATCGTTATTTGCTGGTGTTAAAGTTGGGACATCATCACAGAGAAAGGATACGAGAGCGAATTCCATCATGTCATAACCATCAACTGAATACGAACAGTGAATTAAAACTGCAGGACGCCCTCTATTACTATCGACTGTACACGTGTGATCTACAACTCGGTCATTTGAGACGTTCATATGCATCATTCCGGTAGAGTTGTCAAGTAACACAACACCGTCCTCGAACACTACATGAGAAAAAAAGGGGGAAGCCTTTTAGTCTATTTGGCAAGACATATATCTTGCTTGTTAGGAACACAGCAATTAAACTACAGTACCATTGCAGTGGACTTCCCAACATACATTACCTTTATATTGATCTAACTAGGCAGGCGTGGATCCATTGTGTACAGACACCTCACCTCCCCTACCCCCCCCCCCTCCCTTGGCAACCCATATTAAAAATAGTAGAGGAGGAATTAGCACAGCCATGCGTGCTGACCTAATTAATATCCGAAATATGCACCAAAGTGCACAATGTCAGGTCTAACATGCAATTGGGGCGAATCCACATGAACTTCTAGAGGATTTAGACCCTCGCCACCCTCGCCACCCTCGTCACCCTTGCCATCTCCCCCCCCCCCACCCCTCCCCACTGGTAGAAAGTGTATTTACAACACAAAACGTCCAGGTGTACAGTATATTAATATGTAACCCGCATATATAAAATTCTAAACAGTTAAAATGCCATCAACATTGTTCCAAATGTGGTAAAATATAGCAGTATTTTGCATGCAATGACCCTAATTCAGAAATGAAATATCTTGTACCTTTCCATTGATTACCTTACATGAAAGGAGAAGAAAAGAAAAATAAAGAACACACATAACATTGAATATCACTTAAAGCTGAAATCGTCCTTCCCACACAACTGAGTAAATGTTTGACTGAGAGATGTCTATGTGAACTTAGGTAACCTACTTCTTATAATATTAAGCACCCTTATCATGTCTGTTTACAAAAATGTCGATAACAAAAACAAATTTGGAGAGTTCAGGTCTAGTCCAAAGGTATTGCTTTTAACACCAGCTGTATAATGAGTAGATAACAAACAGTCTGCTGATGAGTGGTAATTTGTCACGCTCACAATCGATGTCATTAACCTATAGCGGCAATGTGACCTTAACAAGACCGAGAGCAGCGTCCTTTTGTAATCAGTTAGTACCAACTTCAACCCCAACCCATACCCCCGTTAACCCCTCCCCACCTCCACTTACCCCATCAACATAGAAATGCACATAGAAATTCCATGTTAGTTGATTTTCGGGTTACTTCATGCATTCATGCATGCATGCACTCAGCGCGTTTGCTATTTCTGTCCTCGGAGGTGAAAAGTATTCATGGCTCTTAGTATCCTCCCCTACCCTCTCCCTCCCCCACACTCTTCCTCCCCTACTCCCCTCCCCTGCCCTGCCCTACCTCTACCTCACCTCCCCTCTCTCCTCTCCCCTCCCTCTCTCCCCTCCCTCTAGCTCCCTGCCCCTTTATGTGTAAAAGTAAGTTGGCCTGACGTTTCGATCCTAGCAGGATCTTCTTCAAAGGCTAAATGACAAGTAACAGTAACAGAAGGGACAAAAACACGCACAGAATACAGGCAGGTTAATGAGCATGGTGAACACAAACATTTAGGTAGAAAACTACGTTATTGCACGCATCGAATGCATTCACTCAATGTTATTGTTCAAATAGGCTTATCAATGAATTTTCGAACCGTCAATCAGTATACTCTGGCTATAGGCAGAAGAAGACTTTTTGACGGAAATTTTGCCAGAAAATGTTTTGGCATCTCTTGCAATTCTCAGGATGGTTATGCTTATAGTTGCATAAATGGTTTGCAATGCTCCTTTAATGCAATATTGAAGATGACGTCAACACCTCACCCTGTAATTGTACACTTACGTTGACACCTTTTCATTAATTTGTCTGAAACATTCCATCTGAGTTATAAATGCGTTCATCAAGGCCACAAAAATCTCCTATATATTTCTTGATATATGTGTTGATATAATATTATGCAATGCTGACCGATAAACTGATCAACGGTCTGAATGCTATAGACTAGGTCATCCAGCCACTTTGGTAATAAAGCCTACAATGCTTAAAGTGTTGTGTTGTGTTTGTTTGTTTGTTTAATTAATTAATTAATTAATTAACAGTGTTATAAAGTAGTAAAGTAATATAACATATCCAAATTATAGATGTCTGCATGAAGCCATATACTTGAACAAGCAGTTTTGTGTTGCGTTGTTGTGACACTGTATATCCTTACGAGCAATCTATGTATTGGTAACACACAATCGGATACGCCTCATTGCAGCCTTGTAGGTACCCGGGTGTGTGCTATTTACGTATTCTGACTTTGTTCCCTGTTATTTCTATACCGGCCATGATAGACTTGTAATCTTACCACGAGACAAGGTTCGAGTCAAGTGCACACTCAAGTGCAAACAAGTACTCGTGTTTGCACGTAGAACCTTATAGCTCTATACTCGTACTCAAACGGAAGTGCTACTTGTGCTCGTTCTGATAATGGTGCACCGTTATCGAAATATATATATATATATATATATATATATATATATATATATATAAATATATATATATAAATTTATATATATATATATATATATATATATATATATATATATATATATATATATGTTGTTACAACCGCTTTAGTGAGCTTTTAACTGCTACATCCAACACCGAAAAATGTGTGTCCCTCAAATTTAATGTTTAGTATAACATTTATTATAGTTATGCATTTGCTATCTTTAACAACCTATTACCGCCGAATCATGCCATCGTATTCCACTGTGTTATCAGTAGATTTAGGTAACATTCCTTAACTTTGCTCGGAACATGCTACCGCCGGTGTGGCAGTGTAGAATATCCTCCTTGGGTATTTTATCCGGGAGATGTTCTAAACTAGTGTAAAACCTCCCAAAATGCAGGGAGATCGAAAAACTAGTGTAGAATATCCCCATTAGTCAACTTAAACTGTATACATATATGATTGGTTTATTAGTAACGTTATCGTGAATCCATTTGTTCCAGTATGTATGTATGTACGTATGTATGGAACTCGCGAAGAAGCCTCATTATCTTATCAAAGCCGCAAGCTGACCGGAGTCAGTCTCTTAGATTCATTTTTAACGTCCATGATTATGAATTGTCAATTATCAACAACTCTGAAACTGGAGTCTGGACGACATACATTAATCTTGGAGTGACTAGAACTCTGGACCTTATAGTATACAAGAAAGTGTAGAAGAAACAGATGCCTCAAGAATTTACTGACAGTGCCAAGACGTTGGAATACGCACACATCACTATACACATTTTAGGACCACACGTCTCCTGTTTCCAAGCTGATCCTCTTTACGGTACAAGATGTAATTAATGAAATCTATAAGTATTGAGACTTGTCAGGAACTATATATATCATTGGTGACATTTCTCTGTTCGCATATACTTCATGCTGTTGGAGGTTCTATACTAGGATGAAACACCTCTCAGAGGTGCTACACTATAGCTTAAAATATCCTGGGATAAAATATACACAGGGAAGAGGCTTTTGGTACACTGAATGTGAAAATTACAACTTTTATGCCAATTTGACAAAGTTAAGTTAAAGCAGTGCTCATGACGTATCATAACGAAAAAAATATCATAAAATCAGTTGACATGGTCGATTATAGAATGAGAAACTTTGCTTTTTTTTGTTGTTTAAGACCAAAGACTGCATAGTTGTGGCGTGTCCTGACATACTTATTTTGTATAAACCAATCTCAATCCCGACTAAGCTAAACAAAAGGAATCCCTATACTATATCGGTCCTGTGATTCATTTAGAACTAAACCAAAAGACCAAGAAAAAAATGCATCTATTTAATTGGTGTCCCCAGCAAGTGATAACATTCCTTCTTTTCAAGATTTGCCCTTAGAAAAAGAAACTTGCAGGCTAAACAAAAATTCATGAATTAAACTTAGCGACAAATTATGCATGAAATGAAATGAAAGTTGCGCCGGGAGCTTCGTGGAACTTAACAAACAATGAAAAACTGTTGGTGGGTTTCTATAAAGGATATATTCTTTTGTTTTGTTTTTTGCACCTTTGGTTATTTCTAGTCGCCGATTGTAAAGTTCAGTCGAGTTTTCTTGTAGTAGTAAAAAGAGTTGCTCCTTCAGTCCCTGCCCTGGGTGTCCGACTCGTCTGACCTCCATATCAAGTTCACGGAAGCATCGAGGATGTAAGTTCAATTTTATTTTAAATTTAAACCTCTGCTTCGTCTGTCTTCCTCCGTCATTTAGAGAGCATCCGTCTGTGAAGACCGTCGTGCCATTAGTAGTCAAATCGAATGATACGATTTCTGTAAATTAAGTTTTAAAAAAAAATTAGGCAAATCATGAAAATTTGAATTTTAAAAGTAGCAATGATAAAAAAAAGGAAAAACGTAGTAGTTTCTCTTCCGTCGAAGTAAGACATGATTGAATTTATGTAATTTATTATTGGTCATTTTTATTTTTCACTTCATTATTTTGGGTTGTTTACTACAGAATTAATATGACAAAGTGTACGTTTTCTTTTCATGTTCGTAATTGTAGCAAACTACTCTCACAGAGTGAAGAAAGTTTACATTATAGTTATTAGAAACATTGTGACATCTCCATACATTTGTTCGCGCAGAGGTGGGTAATCCTGGTGTACCCACTAAGTATTACATACTATCTATTGGGGCGAATAGATGACTGTTTAAGCATACGTCATATGATTATTCAACTCAAATAACTGACCAATCGGCATAACATTCACTAGAATTCAATTTAGAATGAGATTACCAAATGATTTATTCCTTGGAAGCCTCTTGAGTATAAATTCCCTGGTCGTTTCGTTGAATTCTATGAGATTTGAAACAGCTGCGAGGTCTGTGTCATTTGATAATGCATTCAGAAGGCTAGGCTCATGGATCACGGTAATGTTGTACGATAGGCACTCTAGATGTTGAACTTCCAGCTGATGTAGTGGAATATTTGAAGGCATGATCTCAGGTACTAATGCAACAAATTCTCTAATCGAGGAGGATCCTGTCCAATTTCCTATATAGGAAGAAATTTGAAAAAAATACCTTTACTACCACAGTATGATATGCATTCACTTTTTTTGTTCATCAAATTACAGTATTATTTAATTTATTCATTCATTTGCGTGTGTTCGGTTAATTTGAGATCAAATGACGAGCATTATGCGTTCACAGTACCACACGTTGTACTTGTCACTTCTGGTCGATCATGCAATATCATATATGCTGATATTTTCCAAGAAACTCAAACACTGGAATTATTCGCGACAAAAGGCGAAGCGAATTCAAAAGTTGTGCTTTTTTATCAATATAGTTCGATTGTTATAATCCATTCACAAAATGAAACGTAGGGACGATGTCATTGCTCTTCAACATGGCAACAAAAACCTCCACCCCTCCCCCACCCCACCCCTTTTCCCTCTCTCAACTCCTCAGTTATGTCCTTCATAAAAAAAGAAAAGGGGTGTGGTCCTGACATCGTTGACAAATGTATGCTATATATTTGGTCTTAACGCAAGATTTTTACTTATGACTAGTTATTTGTGTGGGAGGGGGGGGTGAAGGGTGGGGGAAGGAGGGTGAAGTGTAAACTTGCATGCCTGGATCAGCGCCTGCGATTAAAGGAATCATGAAATTTTGATTGTGATGACCCTGGTATAATTAACTGCCGATCATCCATATGATTAGTCGAAGTTTGGTATATGTAGCTCGCTCTTGATTTTCAAGTTGTTGTTGCATAGGATGCAAATGAATCCAGTCAAATTGCCACATAAACCAGCTCTCCCCCTTAATGGATTAATACATGTAACGCAACTTTCCGTTGATTGATTAGTCATTTTTACCTGCAAAGGTGTCTACTATGTGAACATTAAATGTTATATATTTTCCCCCTTTTACTTACATATATAGTTGCCAGTAATAAAATATAAATGTTCTAAGAAATGACACAAATCTAAGACTTTTAGAGTTTTAGGCTACTCTGATGACCGTTAAAAGATAGGGCCATGTTAAGTTTAATTCCACCATTATCACTTTATTGTGATGGAACCGAAGAAGCTAACTATAAGAGGGTTTTGTTTTAGAGGAAAGTTCACGTTATGTTAAATGAGTAAGTTGTAAACCCGAGTTAAAATCATCCTAATCTTTGACAAACAGACGGCATTACATACTTGCATTTTTCTTATCTCTTTACTAACACTGACCACAGAAACAACGGAAAATTGCCACAAAAAGCAAAACCATTATCTAATGTCAAAATCCTACAATGTACGTTGTACACTTTAACTTAGCCTTTAAACACAGCAAAGTACTCAATGCTAAAAGTAGAACGTAGGCTTCTACGAAACCATACGTTTTACTGTACTAATTGTTATCCTATCATATCTAAGCGACTGCACATTAACAACAGCAACTCCTGTTTGTTGCTTTGCATTCACAAGATACGCCATATTATAGTCAAACACAATAAGTCAGCAAGTGGTGATAACCTATTATTGTAGAGTATAGGCTTTCACGATATCATATGTTTCACTGTACTATAATTGCTATCCTATCATATATAGATAGTTGGAAAGCATTAGCGTAAACAACAGTAACTCCTATACGTGCAAAAGAAAAAAAGCCGTTTATACAAAGAAAGAGTTGAAGTGTTCAATCCAATAAACAACTTCAGCAAAGCATATCCCCACGTTTAGACTAAAACGTCTCTTGTTAAATAAATGTTAACCTCTTCACTTTCCAACGTTTCTGTTTGTGTTCGATTTCTTATTAAAAGGTGGATTCACTTGTAAATTTCTGCTTTTGGAGAGGTTAATTATTGTTCAAACATTGCGTGAAGAGTCAACGATCAATTGAGGTTTGTTAAAAAAAAATGGTCGAACATATTTACACACACAAAGTCGTTGTAAATAATAATGAGCTAGGAAGTATTTCAAACCATTTTGTAACACTGTGCGAGAATTTAACAAAGAATTTTGTAGTAATAATTTAGTAAACAAATTTATTGCAAACATTGTAAACATTTAGGAGTGTTAGCTCAGTTGTTAACGCCGGTGCCTTTCAATCATAAGGTCCCCAGTTCGAGCCACTCCAAGAATAATGTATGTCGTCCAGTTACAGAGTTGTTGACAATTCATAATCATGGACGTTAAATATGAATGTAAGAGACTGACTTCAGTCGGCTTGCGGCTTTGATAAGCCAGTGAGGCTTCTTCGCGAGTTCCTGCTTGCAGAAGGTTCTAAAATACATACAAACATACATGTGTTAACATGTGTTAACGCATTGATACGATATGTATTTACGTAATTTGTACCCCTCCCTCCTCCACAACATGTTTCATTTTGTGTGTTTTGGGGGAAGTTTGTCTTCAATGAAAGGTAATCAAGACATTAAACAATAGTATCTTTCTTAATTTCCGAATGTAGCAAGCATGTATATCATAGTTGTAATTATACAGTATAGTAATACATGCAATCAAAACCAGTACCTCAGCTTGTTGTAAAACTTCGCTATTTTTTACAAATTCCTGTTTTACAACCAGTGAATACAATTTTTAACAACACTATCCCAATAGAAATGTATTTTCGTATGTTAATTAGAAATTGCCAAGCGAGGTTGAAAACATTAGTTGACGATCACTGCGATCATAATTAAAGTCCATGGAAGTACTACGTTAGGCGATAACCTAGGATGTTTTTATATACATTTGACACTGAACGTACAGCATACATACAAATCATAGCAAGCATGTATTATATAGTTGAAATGATAGAGTATATAGTTATACATACAATCAAAACCAGTACCTCAGCTCATGTAGTGGTATTTTCTTATATGAAATTGTGGATTTGTTTTATTGTTCAGTTCTAAACTTTGATTTTCAGTTATATGGATCAATTATATCCAATAAGAATACGACAAAATAACAGAAATATAGATTAAAATAATATTGTTATTTCTAAAATTTTAGTATTATGCTATATAAATTTTCATAGCAAACCAAAACCGTAAGCCGGTCTTTTTTGTTCATGCCTTACATTAATTTCCAAATTTTATCTAGTAATTGGAAGACAGACAACTATTTTGTTTGATGACGTCATCGATTTGATTATTTTTAGATGAAATCTTGAAGTCATGTCAGTGTCTGATTCGTAGGCCTATATTGTCAACTTTTAAATTTTGAACAGAATTTACTTTTGCTTCAATCTCCGATGCTTGTCCATTCAGCAAGAAATAACACAAAGCACAAAATAGAATGTAAAATATGAAGTCCTATTTTGTTGCCATTAATTACTAAATGGGGCCCACATTCCACAGAAACGCGTAAGCTGATGGGATCTTAAAATAGCATCAAAAGATTCTTGATATATTGTTACCTATACAATTCACACAGGAAAGGATTGTTTCAATTATGTTAAAGCTTTAAATTTTATGACGTCATCATTACTGTTTTGCAAAGGGTTGCGCCTTAGATTGTAATCTGTTTCAAAAACCTTTTTTTTTTTAAACTATGTATTAACAATATTTGTCTTGTTACAATGTGAAAGAACTTGTCACGAATCTTAAAAGGAATTTGGAAAGTCAAAAATATTCTGATAATTTGTGACATTTTCAGGAATATAAATAGACAATTTTATAGTAGTAAAAGTTGACTTCAACTTTGAATATCAATCGCCACAAATAAAAGTCATGTGTTTTAAGTTTTACTTTTTCTTCTCTTTTTATTGAACGTGGTCAGTCTATTTTAAAAAAGCTTTCTTAACTTAAACTGGTATAGATTGAATAAAATTCGTAACTGTTAAAATAAGCTTGTAATATTTAACTATTTCCAGCATTGTTGTGTTTTTTTTGTGTTTTTTTTTTGGACATTTCGATTTTTGTTTTACAAAAATATCAATATTCTCCGACTACAAGAAAGAAAGAAGTAAAGAAGGAAAGAAATAAAGGAAGAAAGAAAGAGGTGCCAACTGTTTTCAATTCCACCAGATATATATAACGAAATGCTGCATAATTGTGGTCAACACCCGTCGCGGTTGATATAATTCACCGGGCATAGCCGGTACGATGAATAATTAGCACATGCATACCGATTCAGTTTATAAATCGAATTCTTCCCAAGTGGAAACAAATATACTTTGACTATGTTACCATTTTTTATATTCGTTTACACATACGAATGTATATATTGAAGGTTGAAAATCTCTCTATTTGAAAATTAAAGGATATATGATCTCTATAATTGTATAAAGTAATTTAAGTTAGGCCTAAATAATTTTAAAATCTATATAATTTTCTATCCCGATGGGATATAAAATTGCCAGAATTGATATATAATTATGGTTACAGTCATATAGCCTTTTAATCTGTCCTAAAGCTGTAAACAGAAGGCTTCAAGCCCCTGCATACAAGAACCAACCATTCCACTAACTAACTCATGAACAAGATATGTATGTACATTGTTACAGCACTGAACCGTTAGCTTTGACTTTTATTTTCGATTTTATTTCAAGGAATTCATACACTGCAAAAACTATTTGTAGACGTATATATACGCAAATTATTATTTTTTGCATGGGTTGTGCTATTCTCGGCAAAGATGCCATCTCCAATTTTCTAAATTAATATTACCAATCAAAGAAGTTCATTCCTTTGTCTTTTTCAGGTCATTGATCTTTTACCGACCTTCATTATCAAAAAAAATAAAGATGTGCCTCTCGGGTTTATATTGGGGTGGGGTAGGGCGGGTGTGGGGCTGGGAGGTGAGATTATGAGTAAAGACGGGGCGTAGTGGGGTGGAGGGATCAATTCGACAAAGGCATCACTTGTTATTAATAGTTGCCTGTCAGATGTATATCCTTCCCCTGACGAACTCTGCCCTCACTTCCTTCACTATTTATGTAGATATGGTTAATTGTATCAATATCTGATTATTTATCGATCCCGCAAAACCGTCAATTATCGTTTAAATAATGATGAAATAACTCAGAAGAATTTTTTTTTATAGAGAGCTTCAATAGTGTCTTTCAAAGTCACGATGTTTTAGAATCATGTTTGCAAAAGACAAACAGAAAAAATTATAGCAAACTTGTAAACAATTAATTGTAGCTGAGAAAGAGAGAAACATCTATAGATTGTAAATCACTATAATCATCAGAAAAGTCAAACATTTTTTGTTATTTCTAGCATAGTTTGATTGGTTTAAGATGATTATATATATATATATATATATATATATATATATATACTTAAGATATGAAACAAACGTTTTGACATATATATTCTGGTTAATTTTCCTGCAGACGTTAAACTATATCATTAATGCAACCATTAGCTGGAATTGCAATTATTTTCTTCTTCGTTATTATATAGCTTACCACATGCTGAAAAGAAATAAGATTTCATGATAACAGTTCCGTTTATTAATTATATACATAAAACAAAGCAACTCATTAAAAAATATATATATATTACTGACCAGATAATTCACTCGATAACCCAATTATAGGAGTGAAAAATATCCAACAGAAAGAAAAGATTTGAAATTCCAGACTTCTTCGGTAAAATTCCATCTCCTTTTACTAGCGACAAGAGAATGATACCAAATGAACTTGGACTATAGTTAGGAGACTCGTGCAGGCAAATACCACTTGATCTTCACATTAAGATACTGAAGTAGAAATACTCGAAGTTACTTCTGCTTTCTATTACAAAACGTCCTCCTTTTCTCTCTTTTTTTTTTTTTTTTTGACAGCAAGTGGAAGAGAACAGCAAGCAAGAGGGAGGCAGTATAGATGAATGAAGAAGATGATTTGAATGTCCTCTGAATCAGTGGAGGTTTAATAAGTATATAATCAATCTCGCTAAAAGTGATCGAAAAGTGATTTTATTTTAGTATTGCAGGCCTTTAGTAGAGACCTATATCTATGATAACATATTTTCACCCCCTTGCTGGAATGTCAACAATTAAATGTCTACATTAATCCTCATGGCGATAACTGTGGAAGGTATCATACGCATACTTGTGAGTGAGGCTGACGTGGACATTTTGTATATCGCCTACACCCACCCACCCGACCCCACACCCCCACCCATACACACCTTAATCCCTTGGTTGCCCGTTATGGACGATGATACCATGTTTGTTTTAAACTCATATTTTTTGTAACATTAAAGTCTTCAAAGACTCAGGTCCACGACATGTGGTTTTTCCAGTTTTAATCCATATATCAAAGTATCATAGTAGATTATTGCCATCCTAGATTTCTTTGAGATGAATTTGATATCCTTCAAGAAGTAAACAGTGAAAACTTTAAGAAATGGAAGCAACCAATAGGGATATGTTTCTTTTAGATATAGCTACCGATACCCAGAGATGCGGGTAGGTTTGGTGCCTTAATTGAACGTTTAGCAATTGTGTAACATTTCCCATATCCCTCGTCCCCGTCCTCTCACCAGACCCTCACCCTCACCCCCTCCCCATACCCCTCCCTTCTTCCTTACTATTAACCGACTCCCTGTTACGTCCTTGTACGTCCACAGACATACCGGTATGACAATAAATTCTTGTAGCTGACCTTTCACACTTATATATATTAAACGTAACTGTAACATGTCTAATTATTTGTCATAACTCAGTGTAGTAGGATATGGTTGATAGTTTACTTCCCTGTCGCTGCTGAATGTTTGTTCTGGTTAAATGATGCATTCATTAATTTACATGACAAGATGTTTTTATTTCTTGTAATCGCCATGAAGCCCACTAGGGTATAAGTAATCGTTATTATTTTACCGGTATAATAATCGCTAACACTCTACACAATTCAAATACAACGCACTACAGTTGGTGTATAAGCGTGTACCATGTACCTCTCACCGCTATCCTATATATATATAGCCTATATATATATATATATATATATATATATATATATATATATATATCCTATATATGTGTATTTATATATAATATAAAAATAAATCAATCAATCAATCAATCAATCAATATATATATATATATAATATATATAATATATATATTGCATTAACATAAAGTCTGTTCAAAGTATCTCTTTCGAGATCCGGCTTTAGGAATCACAAATGATTTTCGAGTTGGTTAGCATCATGTTTGATCTCTAGAGTAAGGCAAAATATGCCACCAAAAACAGAACTAGTATTGTTCGATACAGGTGACAAACGCCTACAGTGGAATTACGATCTTCCTTACCGGTTTCGAACCTCTGGACATACAATCAGCGTCCATAGCCTAGTGGTTAGGGTGTCCGCGTACAGAGCGGGAGGCCCGTGGTTCGAATCCCGGTGGAGGCTGAAAGTTTTTTCACTGTTCTTGATTTTCCAACTCATTACGATTTTCATTTCTATATATATATATATTTGAAATTATGTTGAGTTGAAAAGCCAGAACAGTGAAAAAAACTTCCAGCCTCCATCGGGATTCGAACCTGAGCCTCCCGCTTTTTATGCGGACACCCTAACCAACTAGACCATGGACACTGATTGTATGTCCAGAGGTTCGAAACCTGTAATGGATATATGGATATCTATAGGTCAGAAGTACATGATACACACTTATATACACCAACAGAAAAACGTTTTTCCAAGCCCCTTACCTTCCCTCCCCAACCCCTAACCAATATTCTAAAAATATGTGTTCATAAATTCTACAGTATCTTGAGCATGCCATCAAGTATTCTCTGAAATGGTAATGTTTTCATTCTTTATTTTGGCAAATGGCCATAATGCAAACACGCTTATGAATATAGCCAAATGCACAACCCAACAATCTGTAACGATAATAATTGAACGGGTAGTCTTCTATTTCCTTTTATCCGATTTTTCCCCTTTGCTTTGCAGGTTAAATGAACAAACCAAGTAGTACACAGGTTCTTAACGTTAACTTTCGCAACTTGGTATGGCAAGCACAAGCATTTTGCAGAGATTCTATTAAGATATGTCAAGGAAGCACATGTAAGAGAGTTGTTGGGAGCGTGGAATGGTCATTGCAGACATATTCAGTTAATACATTAAAAAACAGAGCCATAATAAAGCCATAACATATTCGATTGATACAGACATGCAGCTGTTATCTGAGACATGCACTATTCCATGTATATATGAAATAGTCATCGGAGATGTATGAAATAAACATCGGATACTTGAGGAAGACATTGCATCGCAAATTTTCCATCGGATGGATTGAGAAACTCATCAGAGTCATAAACATATTCTGTAGATAGATGAAATAGTAACCAGAGACAAATGATCGATTCATACATGAAATAGTCATCGGAAGTATTAAATATTCCATGGATACATGAAGCAGTCATCAGAGACATAAAATATTCCGTGCATAAATGAGACAGTCACCTGAGACGTAAACAGAAACTGACGGATACATGAAATATTCATCGGAAATATGAAATCTTCACTGGATACTTCAAGCAGTCATCCGAGACATCAAAGTATTCGACAGTGGATACATGAATAATCATCGCAGAACGCAATATCCGATAAGTACATGAATAGTCATCGGAGATATGAAATATTCGTTGGATGCATCAAGAAGTCATCTGAGACATCAAATATTCGATGTATACATGAAATGGTCACCGGAGACATGAGGGAACATACGCATTTTAGGTAAGTACTGAAAAAGTAATATCTCTTCACCAGATTAAAGGGTTTATGATGTCATTAGTATAGTCCCAGAATATGCTAGAAAGCTAACAAATACCACTTATTTCAAGTACTTTACTGTCACCCTCAATTTGGCAAACTCTCCACCTCTCTCTCCACCTCTCTCTCTCCCCGAAATGTCTGGAAAGAATTTGTTTGGTCAGAACCTTCTAGCAATTTTGGCGAGCTAAAATTAGGGATAATAATATTGAAGAACTCTTTAACAATTATTCCTGTAACCTCTTTGAGATATAAAATGTATTCTCTTGAAGATAATTATTCCGATTGTTGGGCAAGTCATCTGGCAGTTGAAAAATCCAGAACAGTGAAAAAACTTTCCATCGAGATTCCATTTCGGGATTCGAACCTTGCGGCAACAACGTAATATCTCAAGAGAGATAAATACACATCGAAAACAAATATTATCATCTTGTTGCAGTATTGTCAATCTGTACATATTAATTTTGTATGCAATGATCAACAAATTTTTGCCTATTCTATTTGCTATTTGCTTATCAGATGTATTGGTGTTTAACCTTATTTTCATTTTCAACTCTGGACTAAAGTTTTTCTTTGTTACTCTTTAAGCTAAATTTATATTCTGCCATAAGAGGTATGTAATACTGGTCATGTGTCCGTTCGTATGGAGCAATAGTACGTAATAGTGACCAAATATAGATTAACGACATTGAGAAGGGGGCGAATATCATTGCTTCGAAATAAAGTAACAGAATAAATGGAATTTTGGTTCCTGAAACTTTTAGTAAGAAAAGCAACCAACATTGTGAGAATATACACAAAACGCCGAAACAAACATACACTTAAAGTACCATGCTGAAACATATAAAAGAAGCTACTAATGTCCAGTAATATTGGTGCACACTGTAAAGGAATTTCTTCCCGCTACAACGCGCATTGCCATGAAACGTCAAAAAGGCACACCACAAAGCTTTGTGTCCTACAAGGATTTTGTGCAGGTCTCGCGTAGGTGTTTTTAACTGGTATATGGCGGATGTACTATAAAATCCGTGTTTATTTTTATTTACAACATTAATAAGCATCAGAATAAAGCCCATATATTCGGTGACTCCCCCCCCCCCCCCCCATGACTTCAACCTTAATCGGTCAGGAAATTTTGACTTCTCCCCTTCCTTACCTCGTCAGAAATCCTGCATGTGCACGGTATGGATGTTATATATGATAGCTTGCATGGCACCGTATATCTACCGTGAGTTTAGCATGATAGTTAATATAGTTTGATATTGTTGGTTTTGTGTTGGTTTTGGTTGTTGTTGCTTTTTTAAACATAACAACCTACCCGTTCAAGCTAATAATTGTTAGCTTAATTTAGGTTTACAAGGATAGACTACCAAACGAACGTTATGAAGTTTGTCTTGAGATAGCCTAACTAGAATTCCTATAGTCGAAAGCTTACACGGCCCTGCTCCGAAGTAAGTTTTGATACAGGAAATGTTACCTTACTCTCCTTTACATTCACACCTTTTACCTGAACCACCTCTTTTTCGTTCTCATTTCTGTAGGTCACATTATCGTCCCCCCCCCCCCTCTTCCCCTTTTTATCACATATTTACCTTTTTCTTTTTCTAGTTTGATCGGTAAATATTTCAATTCCAAGGATCACCAAAGTAAATATACTGAATGATCTATTGTAAGGGTTATAATGCAAACTCGTGTTATGGTTATCACAGATCAGTAAACACGACTGTTGTTATTGTTGTTTCATCCAGGTTTGAGTTCCAGGGTATCCAACCCGTCTATAACTGTTGAACTTCATAAACGCTATACATATATGGCATGGAATATACAGTGTGATAATTGTTGCCTGAAAGCTAGACACAGTGGCGGAGCGTCCATACAGTCAAGGGGGCGGATGCCACCCCCCGCCCTGACGGACTCAAATGGTCTGCTGACGCCCTTTTCAGCTTTTTACCACGTTTTACTTATTCTAGATTATTGACTTGTTTATTGCGCTCTAATCTACTTATTGACATTTGTCACATTTTGTTGATGTAATTTGGCTATGACACCTATTTATTCTTCGTTTATCTGCAAATTAGCCAGGCCCGGAAATGGTCATTTCCGGCGATCTAGGGAGTATCTTTACTCAAAAAATTTCTGTACGCTACGCGCCAACCTGTGGCGGCGCTCCGCTTAGATAGTGTCGAAAGCGCCCCTACAGACCATTCTTGCCCCTCCTGACCAATACCCCTAGCTCTGCCACTGGCTAGACAAGTAGTTAACTAGTATCCGTCGAAGAATATGTTATAGACATCGAAATTATGCTTCTCTATGAACCAGTTACGAAGTTCAATCCATGCCCCATGTCCCCTCCCCTTGCAAACTACCCCCCCCATTTTCACCATCACGTGCACGAAAAGTATGTCCCTTCAATTGTTTGCACCCCTCCTAAATTATTGGTCCCCCTCCCCCTCCTCATTCAACTCGGTCCTGTGTCAACCCGTCTAACGGTTGAACTTCATAAACGCCACATAGGCATGGACTATACAGTGTGATAATTGTTGCCTAAACGCTAGACAAATATCTGTCGAAGAATATGTTATAATAGTTGTTGCCTAAACGCTAGACAAGTATCTGTCGAAGAATATGTTATGACCATCGAAATTATGCTTCTTTATGAACCAGTTACAAAGTTCAATCCATGCCTCATGACCCACTTCAACTGTCCCTTCAACTGTTGGCACCCCTCCTAAATTATTAGCACCCCTCCCTATTCAACTCGGTCCTGTGTCAACCTGTCTAAGTGTTGAACTTCATAAACTCGCCGTGCAGATTACTGCCTCCCCCCGCCCTTTTTGTCACCATCACGTGCACGAAAAGTATGTCCCTTCAATTGTTGGTTCCTCTCCCCTCCTATATTAATAGTCCCCTCCCCTCCCCATTCAACTCGGTCCTGTGTCCATTATGACGTTGTTCTAATTCCCGTTGAGCTAACAAGAAATTCCAAGAAGAGCTACGTTTGTATGGTTGGTGTAGTTAACTGTTATCAGTGAATGATAATTATAACAAGCCCTCAATGAGTGTTCACAATGGTGTAAAATTTCAACGAACTCTGTCAATTGGGGGAGGGGATAATCCTTATCATTCCGATAGAGCGAAGAGAGCCTTGGTATTCCGAAAAATTGAGATAAAAGACTTACATTCCATAGCGCTTTCGACATTGTGATCGGAATTTGCTAAAACTATTGTTTAATAGAAACAAAACGATTGTAAAAAACCGGAAAACCTTGAAATTCCTTCCGATAGTTATCTAGCAGTTTTCGTGAACGACAGAAATGGTTTTGTAAGAATCTCCACCAAATATACATTCACAGGATACCTCAGTCTACCTTCAACGTGATCATGTTAAGTATCTATCCCCCTTTACCAAGGGACTCGTGATCATGCGGTTACAGTCTCGGTGCCAGCGGGGGTGGCAGAGGGGTGGGGGGGGGGTGTTGAAAGTGGATCAAGTTGTTTGGTTTTCGTGCTGCATGTTCTATCTTTTGTGGCTTTTCTTTTAAAATACCTCAGTGTGTAGAGATAACTGCAATTGGAATCCCTCTTTAGTCAATAATCTATATAATAATTCTCAGCCTTTCTGTTCTGTCGGTTCATTATTTACTTGAAAATACGATCTTAGAAACTGGAGGAAACCAAGAAAACGTTTGCCCACGAGTGAATTTTATTATTAAACTTATTGCTTGTCACAATTGGCCAAAAGTTGTCCCTCATATATGCCACTATGTCACAGGAGGGGCGGGGTGGGAGGTATAGTGAGGGGGGGAGGGTGTGGAATTTGAAAGTAAGTGTTCAAGTTAGACTATAGAACTGAAGTAGAAAAGCGAAAAAGTACATAAACAAACAATCCAGCCACAAAAAGACGACTGTAAGATTTTATACGAAAATGTAATTTCAAAATATGCACCTTCAAAATGTCTCTAATTAACCTTGACATATAATAGGGAGTAATAATAATATATTTTATATATAAATGCTTCTGACATTTCCGAGAGCATTTCTGCATTAATTATATACAAATTAATAATACTCTTGTTTTGGTACCCTGTAATCCCTGATTGTCTTTGTTGATTTTTGTTTAGTATTATTAAGTGGTTGTTCTATCGCTTCTTCATGAACCGTTCTGTGCTATTCCTTGGCTATACACTGATAAACGTGTCAAAAACAATCTGCAGTGATTGTATATTCCATTCCACCCCCCCCCCCTCCAAAAAAAAAAAAATACCCACCATTGCCGGCCAACGCTCTTCTACCAGTCCCTACAAAACCCTTCATAGGACCCCCCTCCCCGGGCACCGTTCTTTAAGTCCTCCCCTTCTCATGTGCCGCTTCAACCATAACCGTTCATACTGCAGAACTTTGGAAATCCCATTGTTGTATTTTCATAGACGTTTCATTTCAAATGTTTTTATTCTGTGATATATGTTATAAAAATAGGAGAAAACCGGATTCTCGGTGGATTACCCTTATGAAAATAAACGCTTTCGCTTTAAATGATTCGAATATGTGGTACATCTTAAATTCTTAATGACTTATCGTAAGTTCAATTTTGCGACAATCTGAAGAAAAAAAAATTATTATTTCATTTATTTGCAACCATATGAGCAATTTTTGTATATCGTCCAAAGTTCACACACGTTCACAGAATTGGACTGGTGCATATTAAACCTTATTAATGCAATGCGTTATTAACTTGCAAAGAATTATATGTGAACACCCTCTGGAGGAAAAAAAGCAAAGCAAAAAAAAAATTGTATTAGACGTGTCCATTATCTAGAAGAGTATCCCTTGTTCTCCAAATAACTGTCATACAATAAGTTATGGGTTATTGTAATATATAATTTTATTGTGTTACGGTATTGACTAAAATAGCTTCAATTAAAATCAAAGGACCCGAAACTTCATATATGAACAACGAACTTATCGCAGTAAACTGTTGTGGCGTGACGATTGTTCAAGAGAATTTCTTTGAAACAAATTCTACGTAAGTTTTACGAATTGTTCGAATCCTCTGTCTGGTAAACCCATATATGGTGATATACAGACTGCATTAAACTATATATGAACCATTCTTTTCTTACTTTATATATTTTATTCTGTACATTTAAGGAACAAAAGAACATCATGTCCTCCTTTTAGACGCGAGGTTCACCGTTCTTGATGTGGATTCTGTTTTCCTCTTCTTAATTTTGTTACATCTCATCTAAAACATTGTTTTTATGGAGGAGCAAACCAAACCATTATCTTTAAGGCATGGAAGACTCGCCCCAAACCGCGTGCCGCGCTCTGCGAAAGTTTACTTTCCGTTGCTTGCAAGTGGAGTTTTCTTCCGGTCGCTACAAAATGCAGACAGTAATGAAACGTGATACCTTGTTATCTTTTATCTAGACCTGAGATGTCCACGCTGCTATGTACACCGTGCTGTGGGTATTGACCGTAGCTGTATGTACTGACTGTACACTAGTGTCTAATTACCGATAGTAGCAAGCTGTGTGTGTATTTTCTGGGATCGATGGTGGTGTTTAACACTTCTGTTACACCTCATTCGAAACTAGGTCAGATTACCGGCATGAGACGTTTCTTTGTGCGGGAGTCTTCACACCCTTTAAGCTTATATTGTAGAAATTTGTTGTGATAAACAACGTACTCAAATAACTCAGGAAGGCCTTGCTCTATTTGATAAGTAGCCTCATTGAAAACATCACGTCGGGGAGAGGGGTTTGGGTCTGCCATTTTTCAGACTGCAATAACATATAGTGCATCTAGGAGATAATTAGTGGGTTAATCAACGGCCTACCGTGCGTTTACTGCAGGATAATGCACGACCGGGGGTATATAACTCAAGCGATGCACGGGGCAGTAGGCCGAGTGCATCTAGCGACAGGAATATGCTCCCCGTGAGTGCATTATCCTGCGATAACCGCACGGTAGACCGTTGATTAACCCAGTTCATTCATACAAAGCACAAAATAAACATTAATTTTCATCTTAGAATGTTACAGTTTTATTAAAACCTTACGAGAAACTTAACCAATAATTATCTCGAAATGGTACCCCGTTGTTCTTAACTTTTATTATAGTTAGAAGTCTGAAAACAATGCAAAGTAAAATAAGGACATGATGCGACTGCGTCCAGTTGGCATAGCAACACGAACCGATGTGTTCATGTCAACCTGACGTACAGTGATACAGTGCATTGACATAGGCTTATTCGTCTATGACGTGTACTTCCGGTACGTACTTAGTATCAACTGTGTTAAGCTATATCGTTACTGTTAAGTCGTAAAACAGATGTCAACATTTCCATCAACGTTGTTAGTAATCCCTATCAGTAACGGTATAGGCCTATAGGCCTATCAGTAAGACGTAACGTAAGTGTTAATATCGACCGTGTTCTGACAATGCAGGCCTAGTCTACTGCGATGTATAAAGTGTTTTTCGGTTGTTCGATTGCTTGGATCGCTGCTCTCAGGACATTTTGAACATTGCCTCTCTTGCTGGCTCCAATACCTTCTGACCACTATTACTGATGTTAGGGCTACTTAAGTTAACGCCATAATATTACTAACATTCATGTCAATATTGATTTAAGAGGTTATCGTTGTTACTCCACCCTATACGATTAGTATACTTCAGGCTTTTCAGGACTTCCAAGTGTATGTGCCTTAATGACATCATCCTTAAACGTGTTCGAGTCTCCTGTGTGAGAGAACATTACACTTCAGGGGCGGATCCAGGGGGGGGGGCGACCCGGCCCGGCCCCCTTTTTGGAAATCAGTTGCGTTTTTTTAATGTGGGAGTACTTCAGATTCCTAATAGGCATAACTTGGTGAAAGAAAAGCCTAATATATATCCAGCTGCTCTTCCCTGAAACGCGATCGTTTTTATTCCAAATTTGAAACTAAGGCAATTATCAGGCCTACGCGACATCACGTATTAATTAGATACGGCTCAGTACTATAGTGCTGACTAATACTGTCAGGGAAACTCAATGCACAGTTAGCAAGTATATCATAATTATCTGAATGAAAGGGGGTGTAGGCGGTTTTACACTATCTAACGCAACGTAGTCGCCAAGAACCTGAAGTATTTTTAAGGGAGGGCCCGAGGAACATGAACTTATAGCATGCTCCTCGTGGTGAAACATAATTGCACCTATTAGGTGAATTGAGTGTACTGTTCATAGTAGGAGAGACTAGTGTAGGTTCTTATGACCCACTAGACCGGTTTCTGCTCTCAAACTTTATAGGAGGAGCTTCATCAGTAGTGGCCTTTGAATATTTTATATTCGGCCTGGGCGTCTCGTTCTCAAAATGCATCTATTTTCTGTGCACGAGTTTTTATGGACTCATAGTACAGCTATAAGAGCATCTAAAAGAGCTTCGTGTGAACCTTGAGAGTCAGCTGATTCTTCGTTAGTATGAAACCTTGAGTTAACAAGTAAATCTTTGAGATTTTGGGCCCTTTTGTAGGCTAGAATCGGTTCATTTGGAAACAGTTTGGATAATTCCGCGTGCAGGGGCGTAGCGAGCGGGGGGGGGGGGGTGTGTGGGGTGTCACACACCCCAATAATTTGGTCGCTGTCGGCAAATTTTGGGTCTGTCGGCAAAAGGAGAAAAGGTGAAGAGAGCGGAAGGGGAAGAAAGAAGGAAAGCTGAATAGAGAAAAGGAGAAAGGGAGCTTCTTTATCGGTTATTTCGATTTTCCAGTTCTTCATCTGATAAACTCATTCACCAATCCAATCACCCGACGCCTGCAAGTTAAAAACCTCTCGGCAAATAACTGATAATGTCACGGCGGTCAGTATAGCTACTGTAGCCAGGCTCAGCTAGACGAGTGCCAGAATCGCCGGCAACTCAGTGAAAGAAATGGAATTAAAGGCTTCCGTATAGGCCGCAGCCCATCAGTCGTGCTATCGTGTGACAACGTGTTGTTATTATCCTCTGTTCAGAATGACGTCATCGCAGATGTCACTCGTTCTCCGTGGAAAACTTAAGGACACGGCTCACGAATTGTACACAATTTTTAACGTTTCTCGCTTGTATATCAATGAATGTTGTTATTTCTCATTACCGGAAAGTTTTCTGAACATTTTCATCACGAAGTTTCACTATTTCAGCGATCGGTGAAGACACAATTCGATAATTGGTCCCAATTAATTCTTCTTCTGCCGACTGCCATAAAAATAATATCGAAATGGAAATTCTACGGTGCCAAATTTGACTTAAAATATGCACCAGATTGCATCTAAGGACGTTTCAAAACTAAAAATTTTCCAAAGGGGAGGGGGACACCCCCTCCCCTTAGACCCCTCCCCCATTTCAGTCACATCTTCTAGATCCGTCGGCAAATCAAATCCTCCACCCCCCCCCCCCAACAACAAAAAACCTTCGCTACGCCCCTGTCCGCGTGTTGCGAGATTAAGTGCCAATGTTTCAAAACTAAAAAAATTCAAATGCGTGGTTTTGATATGGGGTGTATAGGTAAGCTTGAACACCATTGGTGGTTCCTTTTGTTTAGGTTTGGTAGTGGGGTATTGCCCACGGTTTTAAAATTTTATGCCTTTCGTGGCTGAGGCAATTTCCTCTTTCTTATAGTTACGGAGTAACAGTTTCTCTGTGAACGCATTCTTTTTCTGTAAGAAATCAGTCTCATTGTTACATAGACGTGCGTATCGTAAGACTTCCCCTTTAATGAAGCCTTTAAAGTGGCAAGTGGGTGTGCAGAGTTTCTGTCGAGGTATTTAAGGTTTCCGTGGGTTTGGTGTAGACTTTGGTGTCTAATAACCCATTGGTTTCAAACCTTGGACCTTTGAAGATTTTCAAATCTAGGTATGTTACCTCGGTGTGTAATATTTCTACCGTAAAACTTTAAGAAGCGGTGAATTGTTCAAGTTCCTGAGGTGAACCGTCGTAAAGCAATAGAATTTATTGAACTCGAAACAGTTTCTTGTTAAAAATAAGTTCAATTAGTTTGCGCATGGATATGGAAGATATTTTATTTATTCCATATTCGCTTTTTTCCGCCTTTACATAGACTTCTTGACATATATCTAATGCCTCCTCTTGGGGAGTATTGGTATACATGGCGACGACATCGAGTGTAGCAAGTACTACTGCTTTTGGTAACGGGGTGGCTTCCACAATTTTCAGAATGTGATTTGTGTCTTTCACATAGGTGCTTTGTTTTAATACAATAGGAAGCAAGAAATAGTCCACAAATTCCGATATTTTTTCGGTCGGTGATCCGTTTCCGCTTATTATCGGGCCCTCCCTTAAAAATACTTCAGGTTCTTGGCGACTACGTTGCGTTAGATAGTGTAAAACCGCCTACACCCCCCTTTCATTAATAAGTATATCATAATTATCTCATTGAATATATCTTGTTTTATGTTTTTTCTTGGGGTGAATCTGGTGTCATAATTTTCGCGCAAAAGAAAAAACGAATCGACGCAATAATAGTGTATCCATTGTACATGCACTGTTGAGCGTTGTTAAATATGTGTCTATCGAGAAAAAATATGTGCACAAAAAAGCGTGTCTGCAACGTTTCTGGTTTTTCTAGTTTTTTGCGAAATGTTTCACCATTTTGCATCTAAGCACTCACAATTAACCAAAAATTTCCAAGGGGGAGGGGGACAACCCCTCCCCCTAGACCCCTCCCCAGGACGCAGATCACTACAGTGCTACCATCGGGATGTCGGCCCCCCCTTTCTCAAAATCCTGGATCCGCCCCTGCACTTTGATACATTTGAACAGCCCGAATAACGATTTTGGTTTTCAGTTAATGGAAAAAAATTGTTCATCACGAATATCTCTATTGCAAAGACCAATGATGAAGATTGTTTCCTTTGAGTTATATGCATATATCTTCGAGGGCTTTGAGACATTTCTTGGTGGTTTCATTTTGGTGAAGGTGTGGTGTATCGTTTATAGTGTCCGCCAACAGTACCCTCTAGATTCCCCGATTCAATTCCTCACAAGACTATACCAGACACTTGCGAACCATTCAAATTTGCTGCTTTGCGGTATTCTTGAGTGTTCCATAAATTTGGTATTTCTGGTTTGCGAACTTGGGGAAATGGGATTTGGTAATGTGCTCTTCCAATGGTTTCACTTCGTTTACCATAGCTACACTGCAGTGATGATGACTTTACCTCCCTCAGTATTTGAGAAAGTGGACATATGTTGAGGTACACACTCTCGTCTGTCGGATGGGGACGTCGAAAGGGTGGCTCAGTGAGCAGGGATGGGTGCGCCAATTACTTCGTTTACCATAGCAACACTGCAGTGATGATGAACAGGGTACCTTTACCTCCCTCAGTCTTTGAGAAGAGTGGACATATGTTGAGGTACACTCTCGTCTGTCGGATGGGGACGTCGAAAGGGCGGCTCAGTGAGCAAGGATGGGTGCGGCAATTACACGCCTGCCTCGTAAATGTCTAAAGCATCATCTGAAAGGGTGTAGGCTTGTATAGTCATTACATGGATCAGGAGTCCTAACAAGTCCTTGCATGGATTCGGTTCTAGGCTGAGCATTTGTTGGCTTCTTAATCCCTGTGATTGCACTATAAGCTAATCATTTTCATTCCAGTCCATGTCGTTGCCTATTAAGTATATGTGTTCAATCATCTACAGGTTACTTCGTTCATGTTTCGGCTGCTTATTTCGTTCTTTCTCGGGTATCGATACCTTCTGTCTTATCTGAGATTTCCTGAATGCACTTGACAGAGTTGTTATTATAGATAACGAAAACAAAACAACCCTTGTTTAGCTGTTCCTTTTCTTTTTCAATCAAAAACGATTTGAATGAACGTTAAACAGTGTAACGTTATGAATACTCAATACAGATACTCATTAGTTTGTTTCATTGAACAAGGAATCTTTCTTTCTTTACTCTCTAGATATCGATAACTTTGCCTCACTTTGTTTTGTTAATGCCAAGCACTTCCTTCTTTATCCTGTAAAAGTATAAAAGGCTTTTGAAAATGGCTTCTGGTTTCGGTGATATAATTTCCTATGTGAAATGTTATATTTACGTTGTATAAAGTAACTTAAAGGTATTTCGAGTGGCCTACCAAGAAATATATTGTTTTAATAAGGGTACAGTGCAGAACCAAGGAATGCACGCATAAATTACAATTCACGACGCAGTCAACCGTGGTTTTGTCGACTAGATCAGGTTTGTTGTGTGTCGTTTATCATCGCTTATTTGACGTCACTCCGCGGCGAGATCACCAATGAACGGAGAGATTCATATTCATTCATTCATTCATTCTAGAGTCAATTCAAAGAAGAAGAAAATGTGAGTAGGAACTAAAGCATTCATAAAATAATTAGAAATAACATTTAATAAGTTAACGTATCGAAGGAAGGAGCGTCACGTGTTCTACATCATGTTTTAAATCTGCAGAGACCAGAGCTACAATTATGAGGTAGAATCTCTTCTCGAAACCAAAAGAGAAGCAATGTTAACAAGCTGCTTATTTACCGCAAAGAGGCATATATATGTATATGTGTACAAATATGAGGAAACATTGTACAAAGCAACTTTTCGAAGACTATTCGCGAAACAGGTCCAAGTAACGTATTATATTGCAACGGCTTACCCTATGTCGTCCTTACAAAATACCAACAGCGGGCACAATCACTTTGTACTTTCCACTTGTTACTTTACCAGGGGCGTATCCAGGATTTTCTAACCCGGGGGGCGCGAATTACTATCTAAGCGGAGCGCCACCATCGGTTGGCGCGCAGCGTACAAGAAAAATTTTGGTTTTTATACCCCCCAGATCACCGGAAATGGCACTTCTCGGGCTTGAAAATGACCAACCAAATATACACTTTTGCCCGAGAACCAAGTATTTCCCAATAGTTTGTTTTCCATCCATAACCTTTTTGAAGATTTTCACCAGTCACACATCATGTTCGACCTGATCGCATGTCCTGTGGATCATTGCTTTTGTAGGTGATTCTACGTCGCGGCCCACAATGCCCGACAGCCCCACTTTTGAAGGTTTTCAGCCCATTATTTGTTGAGAATTTGAAAATTCACATTTCTCGTGAATAAACTCACTTCAAAACATACCCATAATGTTGCAAAAATGTCATCTATGGACAACCAATATAGAAAAACCTCCTTGAACCCCTAACAGACCGGTCAAAATTACACAAGTAGAGGGATGTATGATGAAGAATTTTGGTCAAGAAATTTTGGAAAATTCCGACACAGTTAATTTATTGGTTTACAAATATTAATCCCTCTTATAACGGCTATTATAAACTTGGTTGAAGGAAATGGAAAAATACCAGATATTTTCGGAACCGAACACTACACATATAGGCGTAGGAGGCGGGGGGGGGGGCTCTTACTGAGAGAAGACATAAATTGCAATGATGTAGCTAAAGGAAATGAATAGTTTACAAAATATCTCCATGATAATTAAAATAAAGTTCTAAGCCATTCGCCATTACTAATGTAAAAGAGAATTTGACATAATTGGGCCTCCATGCTTTCTCTCAATCTGCATAAGACATTCCGTTGTTTACATTAGCATCCCGCGGTTTAATGCGCTATATCCACGGACGTACGGTACACGATGGCTGGCGATGTAATAACCGATGCTTGCTTATATGATATTGACATTAACACGTTGAACGCGCGCGGAGCGCGCGAAAAATTTAGGTTTTATATTTCGGGCAAGTCGTTACAGCCCCCCAAATCAATGATTGGGATCCTATGACTACACACATCGACAGTTTTTAGGCAGTTCATCTTGGAACCGCCATTTTCACTGATATGATGTGACATCTGCTGTTTGCTTTACAAATTCGAACAGGCGCGTAGCGAATAATTTGCCAAGGAAGGGGCGAAGCCTGTAGGCAAACTATCTAAGCGTAGCGCCACCTTGAGTTGGCCAGCCACATTTAGTAGTTTCATAGCACAATTTATTGTTTAAGGCGTCCATACACACACACGCGTTATGATAGACCATACATAGTATATATATAGATACATTAGTGAGAGAGGAAAAATGGAAAAGTCAAAAATGAAGTTGTCGGTGTAAGGGGTAGGGTGAGGCGCAAGCCCCTTCCGAAATCCGAAATCCGTCACTGGCTACCCGGCCATGTGTATATAATAGGGATCAGCGCTGTAATGATGTCACTGTTCCTCTTTCTCTTCCCTTTCTCTCTCTCCTTCTTCTTTTTCTTTTCCCTTCCTTCCTCTCCCTCCTCCTCTTTTTTCCCCTCTTTTTTCCCTCTTTTTTCTTCTCTTTTTTTTCTCTCCTCTTTTTCTTACCCGGGGGGCGCGAGCCCCCAACGCCCCCCCCCCCTGGATACGCGCCTGTTTACACATAGCGCACTACACTTCACAATTACAAATTTGCAATTGAACTATTAACAATTTATAGTTTTAAACATTAAACTTCATAGATTGTGGTAATGTTTCATATTAAACATAGAAGCGTTCTGTAAATCCTGTGATCACATCCAATGTGCAACCCGATTTTCATGGCTTTATCAGTTAAAACTGATAAAGGTTAAGGTGAGTGTACCCGTTAATCAGTTAAAACTGATGTGTGTTATGATTCCTTAACATGTATTTACACATAAGGCCAGTTGCTACTGAGGACTTGCAAACAGAAAATACTAAACACACAACAATAACCATAATGATTGACTGGACTAACCAGCCTACTCTACAGGGTTCGTCAACTAATTCGTCCACATTTTAACAGAAAGTGCACGGATGAGTACATTTTACTGCAAAAAGTTTAAAATATGCAATTTGAACCATTTCTACAAGGTATACTTAATAGTCAAACATAGGGACAGTTGTTTAGACTCTATAACCAGTCATTTATTGAAACAGTCTTTGAGTAATGAATTCGTCTGTAAGTTTTCCACAGTAGCATCTGCTGACATGTCTAACATGTCTCACGGTGCTATAAACACACTTCAGTTTACACTGATTAATGGTTGTCTCTTATTCTCAGTATACAAACTGATCGAGCCATGTACATTGGGTGCACAGTAGCATCTGCTGACAGGTCGAACATGTGTTACGGTGTTACAACACAGTTCAGTTTATACTGATTAACGGTTGTCTCTTATTCACTGTATACAAACTGATAAAGCCATGTTGTACATTGGGTGCTAGATATCATACTTGTATGTGTCAATGTACCATTCCAATGTTGTTCTTTCTTTTACTGCTGATGCAACTGTATGATTTATTCATTTCGTACACACCTCCGAAGACCCTCCCCCAACCCCCCCCCCCTCCCACCTCCCGGATATTATAATAACGATAAATCATATTGAGTTTTATATATAGCATTATCGCATCACGTTTCTTCACAAATCTTCGACAGCATGTTCTATTAGCAAATCAAGCGACACTATACATCGTGCAATTAAAGTTATATGTGATTACACTGCATTTGTGTACATTGCCGTGAAAAGAGACATCCTTAGGAGAAATTTCCATATCTGTTATAAACGCAAACAAAATAAGGTCAATGTTTTGTGCTTATTAATATGATTTTTTTACGTGACGGAATACTTTACCGTTGTAGACACAATAGGTCGACATTAATTCCTACGGGACACGACGTGCTGGTCAAAACCGAAACCGATGAAAGAGGAGTTCCTTGTCAGTTTTTTTTTTTATTTCTTTTGGTAGCAATGTTTATTTGAAGTAATTGTGTTGTTTCATTTTCCATTACTGCAATACATATTCAGACTGCTTCGTTGTACGTATATGGGCTATGGCGTCTTCTGATCAATGTTCTGCGTAGATCTTTGTTAAAGAAAAAGTCTGTCGTTGCTGTAAGGAGTCATACAAACATAGATGTTTTCACGCATGTGATTTGAAAAGGAACATATTTTCACTAATAAAGAGAGCGAGAGAGCATAGCAAGGGGATCCTAGAATTTGTTTAACTAATGTTGCCGTTATTCTCCACCACCGAAGTTAGAAAGAATCTGAGGGTAAGACGTAGCACGAAGTTCACACGCTTCTTATGGTGAGATGTTTCATTTAGTATTAGTTAAATGTAAAAAAATGGTGAATTTATTTTCAGTTAGATTTGTAAATTAAATTGCTTTCAAGTCAAGCAAGCCTGACTTTATGATTTCACGTCACTACAATCCAATATATCCTACACTGAACGTGCTTTAGTATGTCAAGATAGGAGAGAACTTGTCATTCGGTTAAGAGCTGCGAAACGGTCAAAATGAGTCTGACATTACGTCATGCAACAGTATAGGCATAATTATGCTTCTTCTTCGTTTGAGTTGAGAATTCCTTCCCTGAGCTTGATCGGTTCTTGCTTCAGACAGAATATAAGCCAGAGGAGTATACAGTCCCAGGCCCGGGCCGGCCCCGGGGTCAATCAGCGGAATTTGAAGCAATATGTTATACGGAAAGCGTATCGTAATTTCCATAATATGCTTATCGAAACGCGAAGACTTCAAAAATAGACCCCATGTGATATTATTGTCCTTGGGGCCCAACCTCGCTCTCGACGCCCCGATGTAGAGGGATATAGTAGTAAAGTAAACACAAACTAAGATTTACCCGCGCATGTAATACTGAACTAGAATGAAGGATCAAAGCACTATAGTATATAGACGGATATTAAATTATTGTAACACATCAAAATTAATGAATCGCGAAAAGTTTATTTATTAAGAATACATTTATACCCATATATCATGCACAGGCAAAAATGGTTTGTCGCTGCAAATATCCCATAACTAAGTCCTCCACCCTCCACCCTCCACCATACACCCTACACCCTCCACCCTCCACCTTCCACCTTCCACCCTCTCGTAGCACACACATACACCTCCATAATCCCGCCACGTCCCTACTTTGTCATATATTTTGATTGAATAGATGGCTACTACACCAAAATGAACTGTACATAAAGAACCCACAAGAAAATACATTTATTAAAAATATCATTTTTAGATTTGTAAATCTTCTCGTTATCATCATATTTAAGGGGCATTTTGTTTCACTTAGAAAACTACAAGAACTTGTTCACACTTTCCGGAATTGTTGTCATGTTGTTAGTGTCATTTGTAAAGTTTCTCGTTCTTTTCAATACTGCACAGAAACATAATGTTCTATTGTGCAATTACTTAGCACCATGTATTTGCCTAACTGCCTAGCTAATGTTGGTTCATAGAAAGTATTGATGTTGTAGATCTGTACTATGAAGACTTGAACAGCATTGTGGCGAGTGAATTTTTCGTTTTGGCGATTAGAATTTTAGTAACGGTCGCCAAATAGCGAGTACTTTTAAAAATATTTCAGTGTCCAGGCCTGAAAACCTTTAAAACATGATTTCTCATGGTAGAAATCATGGATACTTTTCAAACATGGTATATGGATTGTCCATATTGAGTACAAGAATCCTGTTGAGGTCACCAGAGGATAAACTCTGAAAATCCTTTTACATGATATCTAACGATGGGAATCGTGGATTTCTCATACTTTGGTGTGTGGATGCATCACATTGAGTACAAGACCCCTATTGTTTTTGGCGGAGGTGTGTATTATCATGTACAGTAGACTAACCTGTGCTTATCATGCAATTGTACAACGGGCCACTTATATTGTAACAGCTATTTCTGGTTAACAAGCATAAGTCTAGTGCAATGAAGTCATCGAAACCTTAATGCATTTTGCATTCTGGTTTATGTTTCTCGCTCTTTTACTCTATTTACAATAACAATGGTTATAGATGTCATGTGCCACTGCTTACATCGATAGTGGAATTAGCAGGGTCTTTGATGGCTAATGGCTCGGCTGGGGGTCGGGGTCGGGCGGTCGGTCGGTGGCTTAGGTGGGAAGGGATTGGTGGGTTGGAGAGAATAATGTGAACACATTGTTTGGAATAATATTAAGTTTATTGGAGAATAAAATTTTGCAAATAAATATGCAATGGAGAATTGATTGGGAAATCATAAAAAAAAAAAAAAATTGACAAGAGCAAAGAGATTTTCGGAATTTAGAATTTAGAAAGTCGTTTCCTTAGATGACAACACTAGTTTGATCTTGCAAGTGGTTATTTAAGAATGGTGATAAAACTGATGTTTTCAAACTTACTAAAACAGTCTATGGTAAATTGAAGGGAAAAAAGCCGTTGTAGTCCTGCAAGTATCACTGCAATCAGTACAGGCTGTTATTTCTTGATACCACTTTTAATATTAGAGAAATGACCCAACTTATCTGTGCGAAACCACAGACCGTTAGTTCAGTTCTCCTGCAAATGGAGTACAAAGACAAAGCTAAATAGGAAATCATATGACTTTTATGGCCTCGAGTAAAATGTTTACAAGAATGTGGTATTGACTGCCATCCAAGAGTGTAGCTGCATATATTGAAAACTGGAATAGCGATAGAAACATTATGCCGGTACTCATTATGCCGGTACTCATTATGCCAGTACTCATTATGCCAGTACTCATTATGCCAATACTCATTATGCAAGTACTCGTTATGCTAGTACTCATTATGCCAGTACTCATTATGTCAGTACTTATGTTAGTACTCATTATGCCAGTACTCATTATGCCAGTACTCATTATGCCAATACTCATTATGCCAATTATCATTATGTCAATACTCATTATGCCAATACTCGTTATGCCACTACTCATTATGACGGTACTCAATATGCGCGTACTCATTATGCTAGTACTCATTATGGCAGTACTCATTATGCCAGTACTTATGTCAGTACTCATTATGTCAGTACTCATTATGCCAATACTCATTATGCCAATACTCATTATGCAAGTATTCATTATGCCACTACTCATTATGACGGTACGCAATATACGTGTACTCATTATGCCAGTACTCATCATGTCAGTACTCATTATGCTAGTACTCATTGTTTTCATGTTTTATTGGACTACATGAAGTATCGACACTACATTTCTGACTAAAGTCTATGGCACGGCAAACTGGAAAAGAGTGAGTTCATATTTAGAAAGGCTAAAGTAACGTGGACATTTCACTTCAGAGAATTTTTCAGTGTACTGTAAGAACAAATTGTTTACTTTATTAGTTTATTAAAAATTTAAAAAAAGAAGTTTATAATGAGACAAACTTTGAACTGAGTTATCCCCCCCCCTCTCCTTGCATGTGATGGGCAAGCTACAAATGAGAATCGGCTTCTACGCAGTTCTGCCTGTTGCATATATGGGTACAGTTGTCATCGCGGTTGGACAAATTATTGCATATTACTACAATATTGCTAAATGTACAGTGATAGTATTATGCGTTTAAGATCAAATGATATTTATCTTAGAGGGATTGGACCTCTCACTGAAAAAAGAGAGGGTCTTAATATTGCCGTTATATAAACTAACAGTACAGTATATTCGCCTACGATCAAGTAATATTTATCTGAAATGGATTGGGTCTCTCATTAGAAGAGAGGGTCTTAATTATTGCCGTTATATAAACTAACAGTACAGTATATTCGCCTACGATCAAGTAATATTTATCTGAAATAGACTGGGTCTCTCATTAACCAAGAGAGTCTTAATATTAATTCATTATTATATTATTATTATATAAATGAATGAAGTAATTAATTAATTATGTGGGTTATATGGTAGAAACTGTGATTACGATGTAATCTTACTTTGAATAACACTCCGTATAAGTTTACTAAAACAATCAACCCTGTGCTAAAGAACTAGTTTGAAAATTTCATTTTAGGTCTATGAATTCGCTAATTCTTTCTAAAGATATAACGCAGATCATATTTATAAAAAAACTAAACAGTCAGATTTCATAATCACCCTCTCAACAGAGTGTAAAATATGACAAACACGAACACGGTTGGGAATAAATTTGTACCACCTGTACTTGAAAACGATATAGCACTTAAACATCAACAGCAACCCGTATACTTTGTCCCTTACCATGTATAACGTAAAAAAACTGCCTTTGTATGAGGGAACAAAATATCATTTTGCGGTCATCTTTCATTTGATTATAGTGATCTGAATTGCAAGTATACCTTTAGTTGTTCCTGGTTATATATGCGTTGCATGTGGTATAACGGTGTATGAAGGCAGTAAATTACCACATATTATATTTGGCAAAGGGTTGTCTACAGCTATATATAGGCTTAACAATTATATGTCAGCTAACATGACGGAGTATTGGGTAAACAAGTCGACGAAAAGCAAACGTACATAGAACTCCAATGAGGTCTTCTGTTGACATTACGCTCATTGGAAAGGCGCCAAATGTTTTCTACTCGACCGCCTGGACTTTAATAAACGCCGTATAAAATGGACAAGGTCACCATTTGTAAACACAATAATTCCCAAGTCTGGTACATGTGAAAACAAATATGATATATTTCAGCCAGTTATGGGCCAAAAATCGGAATTGATAATTCTGCTTTAATTTCGGATTGTCCCTTCCTTCTTCCTTCCTATTTGGGAACGAACCTTCTGCTCGTTTTATCTAGATAATTGGTGTGTTCAGCCAGTAGGCGGGGTGGGGGTGGGGGCCGGTGTGCGCTCCCCCCCCCCAAATAAAGTCTCCCTCATCTTAAATTATAATTGCATCTTCTTCTAGTAATTAAATGTACCCTTTATATGGGAACGAACCTTCTGCTCGTTTTATCTAGGTAATTGGTCTATACAGCCAGGGGCGGGCTGGGGTGGGGGGGGGAGCGGTGTGCGCTGCTCCCCCCCCCAAAAAAAAATAAAGTCTCCCTCATCATTAATTATAATTGTCTCTTCTTCCAGTAATTAAATGTACCCTTTATATCTGCTGTAATTAGAAAGGGCTTTTTATTATTTCAAATTAGTTTCATAGATATATTAAAATATGGAATAAAAATGTGCCCGTGTTTTGAAACATTAAGAAATAGTGTAGGCTAATTGAAAAGAGTCCCTGTTGAAAAACAACTTGAGGTAAATTTGTTGTTTATCCCTCAAATGAAAGTCTTATACACCTCTGCTGCTCGTAATTCATGCCCCTACCCCACCCGACTGAGCCCTCTTATGCCGCCCCTGTAGTCAGCTGTGTAGAGAATGTAAGACATCAGCGTAATGTACACGGCGTATAAGATGTATAGGATTTAGCAGATTTCATCTGGTTTTGATAATCCTACAAATACCAGACTTAAGCTATAAGCAAGTGTAAAAATGAATTTGGTTTCTTTGAGAAGTGTGGTGTTTAATTTTATTTTGGTGCAAAATTCCTCAAGTGCTAACCTTATAAACCAAGTACTACCATCTTTATGCCATTAAAGCATGACTTTTAGACCTAGGGTTATTGGATCAAACTTTACATTCTAAGACAAATGAAAACTACTGATATTTTTTTATATACTTCGGTGTTTAAATTAGTCACCTTTGAAATATGCGCCATGTCCGGAATGCTCCATTTAGGCTAAATTCATAATGGAATAGGCCAGATTAAATGAATTTTGAAGTTTAATAACTCAACTAAAACATGTCATCTTAACTTCATATGAACAATGAAAAACAATAGGATGGCATTAATACTCTTTGTAATTAAATGTATGATCTGGTTTCAAGGATAAAACAATATGAAGATTATAATAGACTAAATAACGATTTTTTTGAAGATCTTTTGCCCAGATGACATCGAAGACTCCCCACTGTGATCCAACTTCCCGGAGTATTTGAACCCTAAACTGGTCAAAATAAGTGATATTAAATCAACTATATCTCGGGGAAGTGGGAAAGATATTGAGATGGGGGAGGGGGGAGAGGGGTTAAAAGTAGCAGTGTGGACTATATTTTCTCTTCCATATAACTTTCACATTGTTTGTCGCCAGCAAAATCCTTTTAACATTTTGATGATAAACATATTACTTAAGGTCATAATAAAACTCAACTATTCCTCCTCACCCGATACTCATAGCTAGTACAGTTACTATACTGTTCATGTTCCACAACCGTGCATCAGTAACTATACTGCGCTGTGTTCGCAACACGGTAAACATGTGTTACAGTTGGCACATTAATTACTGGAAAGCTGTTACACGTTGAAATACGAGTCCGACAGGTGAAAATTTGCAGTAATTTAAAAAAATATATATTAAAATTTAAAAAAATGATAAATTTTTAAAAAATTTAAATTTTAAAAATTAAATTTAAAATTTTGAATTTTCAGTAAGAAGAAACTTGCAGTAATTACTGTGCCACCTGTAACACATGTTACCGTGTTACGAACACAGCGCAGTAGTTACTGATGCACGGTTGTGGAACATGAACAGTAGTTACTGTACTAGCAATGAGTATTGGTTCTCCTCCTCTAATGAGCTTGCAAGCAGATGAACCGATCTAATGGCCTGTGTGTTAGACTACGTATAGTCCAGCTACTTTAATCAACTGTTTATAGGGTCACCTCTTTAAAACTTAAAAACTGGTTAAACATTTTGAGCTTCATATGTTTAAAGGAATACTTTTAGGCAGAATTGTATTTTTGATTTCTAATAGTACAAGAACACAGAAACATTTGTGTGCTAGTAGTATAGTCATTTTATATATCGCTATTCCGGTGTTTGCAATGCTCCTTTAAGGCTTAAATCGAAGAACGAAGTCCACTCCTCGGCGCATGCTTTCATGTTAATTGTTAATCCATTGTTTAATCAACTTTTAATAACTCAATCAAACCACGTTCTTTACACTTTATAAGAATCAACAGAGCCCCATTGGATGTCTCATTCGAACAATACCATTTATATATTTATAACGCATTATTATAAACATGTTCGTTTACTGCCATAAAAGTCTTATCTTTTCCCATTCAGTTTATTGTTGCATCCGAGTAGACGACCTGCAGTGGACTGTAGGTTAGAATGTAAAGTCCTATCACTTTATTTGATGAACCTCAGTCATTTCTCAACAATTACAAAGTGTTATAGAAAATGCACTTTTCAAATAAAGGCAGTGGTTTCTAACGGAGGGCAGGGGAGGGGGGGGGGTTAATCAACCTATAAAGGGCCCTCTCAAAAATGGGAAAGGTGAGTTACAAATGTAAACTTGATCAGGGGCAGACTGGGGTATGAATTACTACCTGCTAAGTGGTTAAACCGTAAGGGCTGTTGACTTATAAACAAACGGTGCATTTAACGTCTCCAATGACATTATAATGGTTCTTTCGCGACTGGACTGATAGCAATGATTTGTTAAACATTTGTTTACAACATCATTCATTATGTGAGAACATGCACAGATGAGGTAAAATGTTGACATTTTGAGTATTTTCTTGCAAACAATCGTACTGCAACTGAAACGCATGCACGTAGTTTATCAGGACTGTATACAAATGAACATAGACACGAATAGCAGACGACAGGATTCGTTTTTCCTTAGCAACACAAGGCTTCTTGTTGGTGTTGCACGTAAACAAGCGTGTATGATATGATAGGAGTGACTGCCGTACGCAATGTATAAGAATCTGACACTAAATGTTCGAATAGTAGCCAGGTTCTTTGCAGATGAAGCCTTAATGAGACGGAAGGTAAATAACACCAACTTTATCATCTTAACCTAAACAATTATTCTCAAATTTACCGTAAATGCCCGTTGTAGTGGCGTTTTGTTGTCTACGGGAACGCTTATCTCTTCGAGCTGACAAAGGGTCAAATAATATGTTAGTAACACCTGAGCGCACGTCACATGACCCTCCTTGATTGGTACGTTTTCCTACTGTGGAGTGAGAGTTCCAGGTCATTTTAGTTCGATGATAAGGTAGTCTAAAGGTTGCATAGCCCTATATCGCGAACCCGTCCCTGCAGATAACGAGATCAGAGATATCCCAAATGAGATTGGATAGGATATTAGAGTACATTTTTGGAAGAGAGCATCTGACAAGCAAAAAAAGAAGGGGGGGGGGGGAGATTAGCCAATTGGTGTAAATTTAGACCTTGTAATGGCTTTAGGTAGGAGAGTAGTAAACATTGAGCTATTAGGTTGTGAGGAGGTTTTGATTCAGAAAAGAAACATACAGGCTCTCCTATAGCTAAAACGTACACGGTTATAGTATGTGAATTACACTGAGGGGTAAGCCTACACGTGAGTTAAACAGGTAAAAGACTTCAGAGACAGAAAATTAGGGTATATGCCGTCACATAATATGCTTTGGTCGTCAGTCTACATTGCAAGATTGAAGATAGAAATTGCTAGGGTACTATAAAAACCTTAAGACGAAGCATTATAATTCAGAACGTGTCAGCGACAAGATAGTGAGAGAAACAAGATAGTGAAAAGGTGAAAATAGTGACGGGGAAAGGATAGTGAAAAATGCAAGATAGTGAGAGGGAAATGGTATTGAAGAGTGCAAGATAGTGACTGGGAAAGTATAGTGAAAAGTGCAAGATAGTGACAGGGAAAGTAAAGTGAAAAGTGCAAGATAGTGACGGGGAGAGGATAGTGAAAAGTGCAAGATAGTGACGGGGAATGGATAGAGAAAAGTGCAAGAATAGTGACGGGGAAAGTTTAGTGAAAAGTGCAAGATAGTGACGGAAAGTATAGTGACAAGTGCAAGATAGTGACGGAGAAAGGATAGTGAAATGTGCAAGATAGTGAGAGGGAAAGGATATTGAAAAGTGCAAGTTGGGACGGGGAAAGAATAGTGAAAATTACAGGCTGCAGGGAAGTAAAAGTGATAAGCTGGTGAAATTGGCTCATATAGTGACAGGTTGATGATATGGCAGGGGGAAGATGGTGAAAGTAAGTGGCTACCTACATATTTCTAGTAATGTTTTTTTTTTGTAAGGGGGGGGGGGGCAGAGGTGGAGTACTGCTTCATAAGTTGGCACTATTTAAAAGTAAAATGGTAATAGTTATTAACAGCCTAAAGGTAATAAATCATGCATCCCACAACGATATGTTCATAAGTAAAAAATAAATACATTTTCTAAAAAGTTGTATTGAATCTATATGTGAACTAAATTGAAGACACTAACTTATATAGAAGGATATTCAACTTTGATTTCTATTATTGATTCACTTTATGTTGATCATACACTTTACATATAGTTCATCAAATGAAGTACTCCTCGGAGAGCAAACACTTTTTTAAAAGTCAGTAAACAAATATGAATCTTATACTAGGAATTATAACTAAATATAACGCTGGAATATATATGCTCGCACGTTTTATGATCATTTTAACTTCCACAAGGAAGGATTCGCTCGGGTACTTATTCCGAGTGATATTATGAACTTATCCGTAGGCGTCTGTATAAACGTGGGAAATATTTGTCTTGCAGTCAAAAAATATTTGTACAAGATAATTTTTTGCAGATATAGTGCTATGTAGATGGCATTTGTCATTCTGTCATGCTAACATGTTACTCCTACGCCTTTCCATGTAATATGATTACTAAAGCATATTTTTATGCTACTTGGTATTATTTAATAGTTGATTGATATTGACAACAATGACAATCATATATTGATTGTAAGTGTATGAGTTTTTAGGTTAGAGTAATCACGGAAATAACCCACATCTTTTGTGGTTATGTCTGATGTTCCTTTTTGTATGTGATTAACATTTAATACAATAATCTCCGAGCTATACGAAATGACAGTTGCAAAGCGTTGAGGAGGATATTATGATTAATGATAAACGTACTTTTGTGCAACAACATTTTCAGCATTCATTCAATGGTCCAAAAATAAAGACTCTGACGCTAGTAGAAACAGTTTGAAAATGTCGAAGCAATCCCAGTGATACTAATGAACAACTTAAAGGCATTGAAGACTCGCCCCAAACAGCGTGCCGCCATCTTTGAAAAGTTAACTTTCCGTTGCTTGCAAGTGAAGTTTTTCTCTTGTCGCTACAAAATGCAAACAGTAATGAAACGTGATACCTTGTTAGCTGGACCTGAGATGTCCATCGCTGTATCGTCTGTACACTGTGGGTATTGACCGCAGCTGTATGTATTGACTGAACACTAGTTTCTAATTACCGACGGTATAGCAAACTGTGTGAGTATTTTCTGGGATCGATGGTAGTGTGTAACACTTCTGTTACACATCATTCGAAACTAGGTCAGATTACCGGCATTAGACGTTTCATTTTGCGCGAGTCTTCACGCCTATTAATCGCAACAATATGAGTGCCGCAACCCTATCGGACGATTACAATAGTGGAAATATGGGAACTTAAAGATCAGAAATATATGCGTCGATCTTTCCCCATCAGTTAGATTGAACTATCCTATTACATGTAGATATATATATCTACCATCTACCAACTATACCAACGTTTCATATTTTGCTACTCGGTCATTTGCTGTCTTCAATATTGAATTATGGTTGCACTAAAGCATATTATAAGGTGATTCTGAAAGCATTGAGGTGGCTTTCAGGTAAAACAGCCTGCTCTCGTGTCGTCGTGGCACATTTTGTGAATGGACCGCGCATGCGGCCGGTGCGCCGTATAACTCTGCTTGCACATGCAAGCCATAGGCTATACAAGAAGTACAGCCATCTTTCTTTTCATTAATTGGACATTCTACTTTCATTCATGTTATAATGCAATGCTCATTATATTCGTTGCTCGAGCTACCATTTCCTCATTCTTCATTGATTCACCGTGTTTGGCTTATCTCCAGTCCCTTTTTCCAAGGACCCACCACCCCGCATTGTCACCTGCTTGTTCATCCATCTAGTCTCCCCATTTTACAAGACTTCACCCACGCATGCATTTCTTCACAACCGTCGTTCGTTCATCCATCCGTCTGTTTGTTAAAATCGCCATCCATCAGTTGTATATCGCCGTTTCATCCATTCTCCAACCTCAGCTATGCGTTCATCCATCCATTCATCTATGTATTCATTTTTTTCTTCAAATAGATCATCAATCAATCTATCCTTATTCTAAACAAGCAATCCGTCAAATTGTGCATGGAATTTTAGCTCAGTAACATGGAATGTTAGCGTAGGAGTGTTAGCTCAGTGGTTAACGCCGGTGCCTTCCAATCATAAGGTCCCGGTTCGAGTCACTCCAAGATTAATGTAAGTCGTCCAGTTACAGAGTTGTTGAAAATACTGACAATTCATAATCATGGACGTTAAATATGAATATAAGAGACCGACTTGCGGCTTTGAGAAGCCACAAAGGCTTCTTCGCGAGTTCCTGCTTGCAGGAGGATCTAAAATACATACAATGTGTGGTATGGATGAACGTTATAGGAGAATATAATATATAAATATATATATATATATATATATATATATATATATTTATATATATATACATATAGTAAATATTATACAGAGTATAAAATCAGAGATCGGCCGCGACAATTCCAAGAGCGCAGAAAGAAAAAGAAAAAGTTTCTTGAAAGAAAATTTAATGAAAACAGACTGAAGACTATATCTGCCTGGCTATACTTCAAGAGAAGGGGGGATTTTGTAAACATGCAACAGCTGTAGTGTTAATGAACTCGAGGACACCCAGTCTATAGAATATTTGCTTTGGGAAAACTTGAACTTTGCAATCCACAAACATTGACTGATATTTCTATCTGTCAACACACAGACAGGATGCCACAAGCGATTATACTCTCGGGTAATGAACTGTTAACTCTGTTCAACCATCAACGTTCAACATACCGTACTTAACAACAACATCTTTAGGTAAAACAACCAGTTAGAGCATTGATTATTTTACAGTTATGCAACCTCTCCATGATTCCCCATGTATATACATATACATAAACCTGGACCGACTCTGTCGATGAGAAGACCATGGAGTGTCATGTGACGTGCTCCCTGGTAGCACTCAACTCATATATATATAGTACTCATTGAATGTAATATTCTACAACAACTAATGTCCTGACCTCATATAGCTACCACATTTCCCGTGAAGCTACGCGAACACTGGAATCTAGCTAATTTTCACCACAATTTTCAATTCCAGAATTGTCATTTTGAGTATTTTCTTTCAACCATTCGAACTGCTGCTGGAACGCACGCAGTATATCATGCTGTAGGACATTGAAAACCACCGTTATATGTTCAAGTTGTATTTCTATACCGCTCTGAATTTATTTTATTTTTATGTTTTTTTTTGTGTGAAACGACCGTTTTAGAGAGTTTAAGAGAGCTGAGGGGTTCATCGAGTAAAGTGACTGGGACTTGAAGTCTCAGACCACTGTGTCAGGCTTCCTCCGATTGCAACACAAAACTCAATGGGGAACCATAACAATCGTATGCTCTCAGTCAAACGACAAGCTGATATTAGTGTTTAGACTTTGTTAGGGTCAAATGGCGATTTGAATGTTTTCAACCAAGGGGTGTGCTCTGTTTGTTCATATGAATTTAAAAAGGACATGTCTTGGTTGAATTTTTAGGGTTTATAAACCACAACATTAAACATTAACGCATAGGTCTGCACTGAGGCTTAAAGGAGCATTTCAGAGATTAAGCAGTGGCGGAGCGTCCATACAATCAGGAGGGCGGATGCCCCCCCCCCCCCCCCCTGACGGACTCAAATGGACTGCTGGCGCCCTTTTCAGTTTTTTACCACTTTTTACTTATTCGCGATTATTGACATTTTTATTGCGCTCTCATCTACCTATTGACATTTTTCACATTATCTGCAAATTAGCAAGGCCCGAAAAGGATCATTTCCGGCGATCTAGGGAGTAGCCTTTCTTTACTCAAAATTTGTTGTGTACGCTCCGCGCCAACCTGTGATGGCGCTCCGCTTAGATAGTGTCGAAAGCGCCCCTACAGACCATTCTCGCCCCCCTGACCAATACCCCTAGCTCCGCCACTGAGATTAAGCATATTTTAAAGATGAAATTCTTGCACACAAGAACCGCACGAGCAACCTGATTAGCGCTTAAATGTTGTTGGTTATTTTCATGGACTGTAACATGCAAAAATTCGGCTTCAAGTCCTTGTTTAACTCTAGGGTTTAACCTATGCGTATAGTCATTTCTGCCATTCTATACGCTGAGAAGTTCCCGTTGTTCCCTGGGACGGGACGAGGATGGGGGGGGGGGAGCAGAGGGTGATATAGTAAGGTAGACCATAGCAGATCTACAACATAGATAGGCTTCGTATAAGTCACAACAAAAAAAGACAAGGAAGAAAATTTAATTTGACCAGTATGATGTGATCTGTACATCTTCTTTTTCTTTACGTCATCATTAATTGCGATTAGTTGGATTAAGAAAAAAAGAAAAGAAAATGGCGGTAAATCCCAGAAAACCTCCAGAACAAGCTTTCGTGACATGTAATGTGAGAACACTAAACACTCAACGCCGCCAAAGTTTGGGCCATGTGCCAAGTTTACTATAGGTGGAAAGGCCAAGGAGCTGCGGTTATTTAGCAATTGGCAACTCCCTGTTATATATGACTACATGTGCCATATTTACTAATACCTTGTGATTGATGTCTTTTGGCAAACCCTAAAAAAAATGTTATCAATGTTTATGGCAACCTGGGACTGAACAGGGCCAACCAGGAGGAAAAGTAGAAATATTACCAAAAAGAGGTCACGCCCACCATCACGCGCTTCATATACTCAAAATAAAC
Organism: Apostichopus japonicus; assembly: GCF_037975245.1. Lineage (NCBI taxonomy): Eukaryota > Metazoa > Echinodermata > Holothuroidea > Aspidochirotida > Stichopodidae > Apostichopus > Apostichopus japonicus. Next base: position 6,955,544 of record NC_092566.1, on the reverse strand, counting down.
AAAACAAAAATATTTCATCACGTTCCTAAAGTTTGAGCGGGAAATTCCCTTCTTTGTTATTTCTGTTTTTTTGAGTGTGTGCAAGTTAAATAAATGAGTAGACGTAATACTGGGATGACTGTATATAGGACTGTCCTATACGGTAGCCTATATATACTCCTACATGTTATTGCCCTATTGACTTACACACTTAATCGTCAATCAAGTAATGTTGGTCTCTTAGTCCTTGTATGGGAATTCTCACTAGATATAACTCTACCCATTACTGGATAGCTGACACATTGGCAAATCACGGCACACTTCAAATTTCCGTATCGTGACACCTTGCAGAATTATCGCTATGAGAACCAGAAACTTCTCCTCAGTTGTATACAACAAACCTCTTTACTAACAGTGGCAATTGATTTTGTCACACATTATTTTATCGTTACATATATCTAGACTAACTCGTGCTGATTTTTCATCCCCACTACTACCTACTCCCCCCCCCCCCCCCATTGATTAACTTCGGTGAGACCTTTTTTCTTTCTTTTTTTTTTCTTTTTTTACTCGTCTAACCCCCAAACAACAAATAATGATTAAAATTGTCAACAGAGATATGGAGGATTAAGTAGACCTCTGAAAACAAGATTACATCTTACACCTATATTTTCCTTTATCGGTGTTCGTTATTACATGAGGAAAGAGGAAGGAAGCGCTGTTTGTGGAATGACTATTTGGAGTCAATTGATGGGTGACGAGAGTTCCATGGTACGGAAAACGTCTTAAAAGTTTAAAGCTCAGTCAAGTTAAAAGTTTATTTCGGTAAAAGGATCCCTTCCTTTCAATCAACCGTACCAGAGTAGATCTTTCGGTTTATACATCTCATATAAAAACATATTTAAACTCTCAGAAATTGTTATATAGTGTCGCCAAGGTTCATAAAATAAATCCTCGTTTTAATTTATCTTTGAGATATCAAAAGTAAAGGAAGAGATAAAATCAAAAGAAAAATGTTGAATTTTCATTAAATGTAAGCTCTAAACGTTGAGGGAATTGGAATTGGAATTATTCTTATTATTATTCTTATTTGTCTTATTATTATTCTTATTATTAGTATTCGTATTCGTATTATTATTACTATTATAATTATTATTATTATTATTATTTGTGATTGATTCTTCTATCTCTGTAGCAGGTTGATAATTATTCTATAATTTCATAACAATATCACTGTACGGTATGTAGTTTTGATTTTTTCATTTCTGTGAGGACTGGAGGGGGGGGTTCCACCCTGTAACTCTCCTACTCTGGACATGAGAATGGGGTGACTTTGGCCATAATGAAGTCATCTGTTGCCATACATGCTAAACTTGATTCCTTATTAACTTTTCCTAAAGAACTTCTGTTCTTAGCAGTGAAGCTTAGGCTATATTTATATAACAATATGTTGTTAGTAAGTTTTTTAGTTATCGAATATTATCCTGCTGCCACAATTGCTCATAAAGTTCAAAAGTACCACTCTTGAAATTATGATGCTCTGAAACTCCTATAGGGGCGGGCGGTGGGGGGGGGGGGGTAATAGGGTGATTGATCTCACCGAGGGATATTCCTTTCAAGTACTATAGTAATCAAATGCTTGGTAAAGTTTGAACCTGAGCGACGATTATGCATAACATTTTGCGTTTGGGAGTAATACTTGTAACTAGCCGTTTTGTTACTTGAGTTACTTGAGTAACTAGCCGTTTTGCTACTTGAGTTACTTGAGTAGCTAGCCGTTTTGTTACTTGAGTTACTTGAGTAACTAGCCGTTTTGTTACTTGAGTTATGTTAGTAACTAGCCGTTTGGGAGTAACACAAAATGACCTATGAAGCCGATGGAACATCCTACAACAATCCTACGAATATAATATCGTCTTGCAGGTCACATAAATAATGCACAGTGCTGTTGCGAGAGGCTTTGGGACCAGAGTGCATGGGGTCATTTGAGAATTTTGATCGTAAGACCAATACTTACCTATCGTAGGTTCTGTCCATTGCAAAATATCTCAAAGCGGTCATATTATCGTGGCTGGAACAGAACTATTTCACACAGCTATTACAACAACAACAACAACAAACAAACAAAACATACAACCCAATTTAATCTAATTATAGCTGTCTGTGCAAGTTTGTTATAACTGAACATGGCCTATACCACCTTCAACATTTCAATACAGCTATTCCATGCTATGTAAATCTGGTCTCTGATGGTGGGTTGTACGATGCGGTCATCGTAATGTATTGAGCCAATAGGCGTGTCTCATGACAGCGTCACTATGGTTTTACTTTGATTCGTTGCATATTGTCTTCTTTCTCTGAAGCTGACCCTTATGGTATGTATGTATGTTAGACTATAAGTAATCATGAAGCTATCATTTGTTAGCGTCTGATGTGTAAATTGGATGCATTTCTCAACATATAAATGTGATTGGCGTATGGAAATACAACAATGACTAACAATCAGTGGTTTTTAACATTAAACAACATAACTTAATTAATTATGGACCCACAGTAATCCTTGAACTGACACACGTGACTAATATCTTCACGTTGCCATATGGGGTCAACAATGTTCGGGCGTGGGTGGAGGGGGGGGGGTATCATTAACGCGAATATCGACGGTAAATGTTTTAATACAAAATTATCTTGAACGAACAGTAAGATGAAGATGTATCAGTATGAAGATAGTAGGGTCCCATATGGATAACCGTCTCTTGACCTATGACCTCTGGCGTTGAGTGCTTCGTCGGGCTCTGAAGATAATAATGTCACCTGCCCCCTCTTTGCATTTTTTTCATTTTCCTTTAGAATAGCATGGAAAGCACATACACCATTCTTTACCCTATATTTTTAGTTCCTCTAATTGACCCGGGCAATGACCACCCCCACACCCCTCCCACCCCCTTCATCCCCGGTATGACCCTGGTATCAGGATTCGATGCCCGTCGTGATATTATACGTGTCTGTCACCTTTGACAAACTTATATTCCTTCCCGTGCAATGCTTAGCAGTAAACAGATGTTAAGTTAACAAACGTTATCGTTATCAGTGTTAGCTTAGACTAATGATAGTCAAGGTGAACAACCCTGTCGTTTTATTTACAGTTATTGTCCATTGATATAACAAACCCAAAATTATCCCGCCTTTTTTTTTTTTTGCTATCCAGCGAACGTTAACCTGTAACTATACTTGTTCCAAAGTCCACACACTTAACGGATTACTTGATACAGAGCACCTGCATGAATGCAGTATTGCATGAATGTGATAATATCGTATATTGTATGATATACGCTACATGTTAAACCACACATTTTTTTTTTGGCAAAGGCTTCTGCAGGAAGACACATGTAGACAGTTACACACTGATAAGGTTCTTAGCTTTTCGGAATATTTCAATTTTTCACTAACAAAACTTAGGCCAAACTGAAGTACATTACTTAGTATACAGACCTACTAGACAATGTGATAAATGTTTGCTTTGGATACTATAGGCCTACCAGACACAAACTCAACTATCATAGACGGAGATACGTGTCATGAGCAACTTCCCCCCCCCCCCCCCAACAGCTAGGATTTGTTTTATTCCACTTGGGAAGCATCATAGATTTAATGTTTCTTCATACATTAGGCTGAAGACTTGATCAAGTCTAAATATGACGTCATCGAGCCACATGTGCTTTAATTTACTATTGTTTTGTTTTTTCTTCTTCTGTATCTATACTTTAAATGATTAATTTCTGTAATGGAGATGGGTTTTGCCCAATGCTGAATCTAAACTATTGAAGCTCTTTAACATGACCTACTGATGGCTTATTGCAGTACCGGATTCATGCAGGGGTGCCTGCAAGGGTTTCTGTTTCAACCCTGTTAACATTTTACCTTGAAAAAGTAAAAAGAGAAAGTAAAGGTTTCAGATAATAGTAGCGCTATGACATCACCAATTTTCAAAAATGACAACTCCTACACACGACCTTTAAGATATCTCCGAAACAGAACAAGACATTTCTTAGCTGCTTGACGGGGTTGTTTGTTCACAAATATCTCTGACATGTTAGCTAAAGATGTTGTTTGGGGTTTTTGTCCCCCCCCCCTCCCCCCCCCCCTCTTGAAAGAAGGATCTTAGACCATTTTCATCAAATTAGTATACTACATGAGACGATACGTTACAAACACAAAGCAGTAAATTGCTCTTACCAACTTACGGGCTCTGTCAAATACAAATGTCAACTTCAATGTCGCTTCAATGTATAGTTTACCCATGAATATGTTGAAATGTTGTTCCCAATCAGCGGGCCCCGTGATCCTTAATCCCATGACACAAATAAAAATATTGCATTTCCTGGGAAGTAAACAACATCAGCATGCTCTCATTGTCCATAAGTTGAAATAACTTGGCTATAACAGATAGGCTCTAGCACCTTTATTATGCAAACTGACCAATTGAGATATTGTTATTTCTTTCGACCATTCAGAGAAATTCATTGTTTCTGTTGAATGGGTTTATGGTGGAATTAAGGCATCGTTATAATAAAAGTTTTAGCGGACTGCATTATAAGGTTTCGAAAGCAGCGAGAATTTGCTCGAGGGCCCGTCCATCGCCCGCGGCCGCGATTGGCCCTCCAGTGTCGGTGTGACTGTTCTGCAATAGTGTAAGCGAGATCCACATTTCTGCCTGATCTGATGGAAATTTTTATGAAAAAGGTTTTTTTAAAAATATCTATTAAATAATAAAAGAAGTTAAAATAAAAGGTTGAGTGACATGCATCTATATATAGGGTAAATGAATTTTTAAAATGACTTTGCCTTCCCTATAACTTTAATTAAAAAAAAATTAAGAAAAAACTTCTTACAAAAATATACAAATTAATTATCTTTCGAAGACAATGGACTGATGGATTTCCTGAAATAAAAAAAAACTGCTTGCTAATTGAATGTTCTAACTTTATCACATTTCAAAGACTAATTATAGCAGATGTTGATAAAAAGGAAAGTATAAAGAACTTTGGAAGATCATGTGACATCATAATGTCACATCTATACTGTGATCCATTTCCTTGACAGCTTTACAGGTACATATCTGCCAAAAAAAAACGTATGCCATTTCAGATGCAGACAAGTTTACTGAGATAATGGGCATATTGCTGTCTTCCGTTTACGCGCGAAGTTTATTCACTTAAAAAGCCACTGGTATATATATATATATATATATATATATATATATATATATATATATATATATATATATATATATATATATATATATATATATATATATATATATATATATATATATATATATATATATATATATATTTATATTTATATTTATATATATATATATATATATATATATATACATGACGTTAGAAGCTTAGAAGGAAATCAAATCTAAACTATCAACATTGGTCTACAGTATAGGCCTATGTGTCAAAGAGATAACTGCCAAAAGCCGCCGCTTCACCAAACAGCTAAGGAATATCTTATTTCTACTCGGTAGATACCAAAGGTTTCATGCTTCTTTCACCTAAAATGTTAACGACTTGGTCAAGTCTAAATATGACATCACCAATGCAGCCACATGCGTTTCGATTTTTGTTTATGTTTTTTAATATTGTTTTTAGCCTATTATTAGTACTATTACAATGTTTATATTCTGTAATGGATATGGGTTTTGGAAAATGCTGATTCTAAAAATATTGAAACTCTGAAAAGGATATAATAATGACGTTGGTTTCAGTTTTGACATGGTTAACATTCTACCCTTTGAATGTGCATGAATAGGCCGCAACGTAAACGGTTTTCTTTCAGAGTCCTATAGGCCTATATAGTGGCACTATGACATCACAGATTTTACAAAATTACAGCCTCCCAGACAAAACGCTTTTAAAACTTAATTGACGATATCTGGCGAACGGAACAAGATATTTCACTCCCAATTTTCGAGGAAACTGCATGTTCTTCATAACGATGCCTGCCATATCATCCAAATATGATGATTACTTTTGTGTCACCCTTAAATAATAAGAAGAAAAAAAAAACAAATTTGAGTCAAAGTTTGGGATTTTAAATATACAAGAATTGTTATGATTTTGAGATTGTATTCCTGATGTGCCGACCAACTGGCGTAAATACTTGATGTTACTTCGAGATAACTAATCGGTCTTTTTAGACATTTATGAAGATGGCAATGTTTGAATTGGTTACAGCTGGATGGGATGCTCTCTGTTGTCAATAATGGTTCATAAGTATATGCCAAATAATCTTTCACAAAAAACTTCATCATAACTTTAAGATTCTCATAATAATCATTTCACTTAACAGTATGATCACATTAACATAGCTAGCTAGCTGTATGCGAAAACTGTGTACACATGCACATTAATGCGACAGCTTACGCAATCGGTTGTATCAAATATGAAAACAATAATGTTTCAGTGACGCCATTAATCTGCTTTGAATGACACCTAATCGAATGCAACCACACCACTGGTTCCATAATGGTATTTGGAGTTGTAAACCTGCACACGCACCTGAGCATGGTACAAAACCCCTCGTTATGAACATTTCATGTCATTGGAAAAAACATTGAGAGAACGTTGATAGCAACCGGAAACCAGTTTTCCCCAAAAAAATTCAGTCAAAATATAATGACACAACCTAAGTTTACTTCTCCACCCCCCCCCGTGTATACCCCCATTACAACCAATGCACACCCCATACACACCCAAATACAAACCCACGGTGTACACGGTACGAAAACTTCTCATTATATATATATATATATATATATATACATGCAATTAGTCGTGATAATGTTCTCTATCGAACAGTTACGAGGCAAAAAGGAAACGAATTTTCAAACACGTTTGATTAAAAAGCAAAATCAGTTTAAGTTTTGAAGCCCACAAGCTACCGCAAGTGTCCACCACAAACTCCCCCCCCCCATCTCCCCGTACACTCCTAATGCACATCCAATGCGCACCACATGCACACCTTAATGCAAACCCCATGCACAGCCACAGCTACAATTCACTTACACAGCCCACGCACACTCTATATATAACACTCCTTCATACAGGTAAAAATATTTCTCTTTCCTCAAGTCTTTTGTCTTTCTTTCATTCTTGTTTTCATCTTTCCTTTTGTTTTCTTCCTTGTATTTCTTCTGAGGGGTGTGGGGAGTTTCTGTTAACAATTTAACCCTCTATTCCTACTCACTATATCAGTCCCTCAATGCACACTGCTCTTTTGTACAACTGCCCGCTCCTCTCCCATCCCCTTCCCTCCGGGCTCCATGCATACCACCCTTTAACCCCCCCCCCCTTCCCCAACCAACCACTTCGTCTCGTGCCTGTATATGTTTCCTCTTTCCTGGTAAACTTTCCAAGACACTTAAACTTAGAACGAGTTCACCCAATAAGCGGTATGAAACTGACCGATAAATGGGATTCTTCTTCGCGACCTTTGGTAAAAAAAAACTGGGAGAAAATGTCATGAGAAATGAGGGGGGAAAACATAGTACAGGGTGAAAAAATATAGGTCATAAACCCTTTTTTCCTTAAAGTGAGAAGTTTGTATCCCAGAAGGAGCGTGCACGTCAGGTCACCAGCACTGCTTTTACGTCATATAAACTACGTTGCTGGAGAACAAAGGCAATTAGTTCGGTAACAAACCACACAGGTATTTTCCGCTAGTGAATTTTTAGATATTTTTGGGAATTCCCTAGGAAATCCTTTACAAGGCTTACTAACATATTGCCATGACTCATCCCACGTTGTGAGAAATCGATTAAGCGACAACTTCTGCCCGGCCATGTGTGTTAAGTGTTATAATGACAAGGGCGGCGGATTGGAAATAATGTAGACAACATTCAAGATAAATGTAAGCGGAATACTGATTATTTTAGTTCACTTATCAGATTGAGACGGATTCTAAAAGATCTGTGGATTTAATGAACGTGAAGCTTGAAGACGTAGGTTGGGGTGCATTGGAAGCTGAGTTGTATGTATATATTTGTTATTTTATATGGGATTAATTTTTTACCTAATATCAGAACAAGATTTGAATATTCCATTATTTAGCATTTTTCTTTTCATCAAAAAGTGTGTGTGTGCTGGAGAGGGGTGGGGAGGGGGGTGGGGCTTGAAGGAGTGTATAATTTTAGGCGTGAAACGCAATCACCTGCTTTGAAATCATCGGTAAGTGGCTTACAGTTGTCAACAGTATATTCTTACAAGTTCTAACACATATTATTTTCAGCAATACACGATCGTTAGATTTTACGGATTAATGCACGGTATCGTGGAATGAAGAAGGGTGGAAGCTTGCAAACTGTTAGAGCCTATATACAAGTGGCCATCAATTTAACTAAGTTGTAGCATATTTTGGTTAATTATCTATTAGATGCATTTCTTCACAGTGTACCGCATTTATATTTCTAACTTAAAATGATCTCTTGCACTAAGTTTTCAGTATAGCCTTGTATTAAAGTTCGTCGTACGCATTACGTATACGACAGTGCTTTTTTCTGATCGATGATATATACGGCGTTCAAGGCAAGTTACTTGTACCGTGTGCCAACGGTCAGTTACCCCTTGATATCCTGATCTGTAAGACAAGCACCCACGGTTCGTTACCCTCTGACAGAGATAGGCCTATACCTCCTATTGTACCCTTTCTTCCGGAGTGGTCGACTTTGTACCCGGTAATAGCTCTCAAAAAAGTAATAAATCAAACTTGTTGATGACGAACTGATTACAAACACACACACACTCACTCAAAGAAAAAAATAAGAATATAAATTAATTTAACGTTTGTGTACATTTTGACTTCTCGTACGTCACCAACGCTGAAGTTCACCAGGAAGAATTGACACAAACACACTGCACATTTGGACATATTTTATGCACGAGTTTATGCACTTTTCTGCTTAATTTGCATAAACTTGATTTTTTTTTTTACCAAATTTTCAACAGTATATACTCCTGCAAATTTAGCGAGCAAAACTATTCAACTTAAAGTTGTTAACGATTTTTTTTTTTTTTATAGTTTTCTTTCCTTAGAAATTATTTTCAGATATTGAGGAAAGTTGTTGTATCAGAATTGCAAAAAAGATTAACCCTCAGAGAGATCAGTTTAGTTCAGAGAAACAAGTTTAAACCAAGTTTAAAACAATTTAAGCACACTTATTCCTAACTCTCAAGATTGCCCATTACTCTACAGAATAGATTCTTGGATGAATTGAGTAACAAATTTCTAAACTTCAACTATAAAGCAATTGTTTTTTTTCTAACGAAGGTCTGCAATTTCATCATTCGTATCGATAACTACTCACAATAAAATTTGATGACACTTTACAATACGCCCCTATATATATTTTTTTAAGGAAATTCAAATAAATGAGTTATTAATAGGTTTGATTTCTCCCCGGGCAATTTTCACACAGTATTAATATCAAACACCAATATGCTGAATAAATGGAGGGGAAAAAAATATCAAAGCAAAATTGGAAATTTTCAAAAACTTTCTCTTTTGAAATTGCTCTACCGTAACTAAAATGCAACTTAACTAGAAAAGCTATATTAATATAACTATTGATGGAAAGAGTTTTTATTTCGAAAGTTATTCGAAATAATTATCACAATGAACTCACAAAGCTGGTTTGAGCCAGGGGCGTCATTCGTTATGCTATCCCCGATTTGAATATAACGTTGTACACTTCGAGTATCCAACACGATAATGATATCTGAAAAATATGCCCCCAAAAAAGGTCTGATATACCAGTCATTTGGCCGTTAGGCCAGAGGAAGGGACTTTGGGTCCCCTGGATGAGAATGTTGGTGTGGTTTGGCATATAGGCTTCGTCATTTGCGTAGAGTCGCTTCCCCTAATTATAAACATACGTAAAAGAAAAAGATTGATATACGCTTATCTACGAAAAAAATTGAATGCAATATATATATATATATATATATATATATATATGCGTGTGTGTGTTAACAATGTTGACACTGAAAACAATGCCAAAATCATATAAGATAATGTTAATGATTAAGAGATTATGTTAGGAGATTCAATATTTTAAGTTGCAATACATTTGAATTACAATTGCAATACTACTTGCAATACTACTACAATTGCAATACTACTACAATTGCAATACTACTACAATTGCAATACTACTACAATTGCAATACTACTTCACGATTTCAGAAAATAAACATTGTATTTGGATTGTATCAAGTCTTCAGCCTTGTGTGTGAAGGACCGTTAAATCATATATCCCCAAATGGGATAAAAAGTTTCAACGTTGTTTCGGATAATTGTTCATAAATTTATCTCATATCACACAGAGGAATAAATGATGATGATCTGGTTTAGGTCTCCCATAAATGTCGTACGATTTGTAGCTTCAAAAAGTTTGTGAAAGTGTTCTGTAACCATGATAATCACACGTGTGTCTGTATACGGTAGTTGGACAACCCAGTTGGTCAGTACTTTAACAACTTCAATGACTGCTTAAAAGCAGAGATTGGGCCAAACGGCTACCGGATCCTCTCGCCACCCCCACACCCCCTCCCCCAACCCCACCGCACACCCCTCCCTCATCCCCACCCCTTCTCATCTCAACCATCTCCCTACCTCAACTCACCCATTTCCTTAACCCGAATTGCTTAAACTGTGAACGACGACTTTGGAAATCTTAGAGAAAACATCATTTCATTGTTATAACATGGAATATGATGTAAAAAGTATATTCGATAAGAATTCAACATTATCGGTACAAAATACAGCTTCCATAAAATTAATTGACGGGATAAAAATATTCATTTGACAATGTGTTTTTTTTTAGTAACGACGTAAGTGCAACGTATAACCCTTTGTATATAGTAAACAGAAAACAGTTGTTGAACAGAATCGTTCCACTACGTTTATCGATAATGTAAGTTTTGTCCCTTTTTCCCCACTATTCTCTGCGATTTGTTAACTGTTCAAATGGTATAGATACATTGATGGTTCAGTCAATATAATACATAACATATAAATATCATTACATTAATTTAGAGGACCAAAAAGACATACATGAACGAGGGCATAATCGTAATGAGGTTATGGGAAACCCCGGTTAAAAAAATGACGTCACCTTTTCCTCGTTCTGACGACAGCATGAGTGTGTTCCACCTCTGCGTAATCAAACCGTGGAAGTATATATTATTACTGTACAGATTGGTTTACATTGAAGAAGTGTGAATGTCTAATTGAACAGAAATAAAGTTACAGTTAAAACAAACATTGAAGCCATAAAACACCAGAAGATGACGTGTGGACATTTTAAAAGGTTTGCTTTTATATTTTTTTCTCCTATAAAACTTTTTTTTTATTCTGCAGAAATTTGAATATTGTATCTATACCTTTTAACCAAAGAATATAGGAAAATTATCATGGTTTTTTTTTTTCATTTTACAATGATTTTGACAGGATTGTGTAGGTTTATTACGAAATCCGAATTAGGTTTAATTAAAAGTTAAGTCATCTCAATAGCAAGTTCTATAGTTATTACCAAGCTAGTACAAGTTTACCTTCCAGTTAGCAGAAACGGCCCAATTTATCAGAGAAATAGTGACAACATGCAGTGGACGAGGATTCAAATGCCGCTTATACTAAACACAGTAATTCCTAATATACTTAGATCATTCTACAGTATAAGACATCACTATCTCTGCCATTAACAAAATATCTATTAAATAAGTATAGTTATGTACGTTTATTTACTTACGTTTTTAGGTGGGGGGGGGGGGGGGGATTTGACTATATCAGAATTAGCCTCAAATGAGAATATTCCCTTAATATGAATTTGAAGACAACTCTTGTTTGACCACCGGGAAATACAAAGCAGCCGCAAAAGAATAGCTTTCTTTTGTATCACAGTCAAATTTCAAAATAAGTTAAGGTCCAAAGTTTTTTGTTTTTTTCAAATACAACTAATTTTTTCCCTTAATCGTAGAGAAATACTTTGACGTAAAGAAATTGAAATTGAAGGATAACGGGTATAGGCTAATGCATAGTTAACGTAAGTTACGATTCTTCTATCCATGATTACTCTTTTACTCTTAAGAAAAAAAAGGGGAAAACGATGACTTAATCTGATGTATTCTGCACATCAACATTGCGTTTACTGAATCAAAGAATATTTACTAAAATGGCGGAGATCAAATACTAAATTCGGTCGCTTATATATATTTCTTTGCATGCGCATAAACACTATAACTGAACTGCGATACATGAAATTTTCGAATCATCGCTCAGGTTAAATCATTTCAGTCTTAAAAAAACTTATTTTACCGGATAATTTTTTTGCATAAGGCGTCGTTTGCAGTTGGAATTTGAAACAACAGGTTTATTGCTTTGTTAGCCGCGTTATACATACAAATCATTTCTATAAAAACATAAATTAAAACTGATGTTTAGCAAAGGAACATTATGACGTTACCGAAATGTTAATACAAGCAATGAAGTAAGAGAAAATATCAAATCATTGTCTAAATAGGAAACATGATGTAACAAAACAATATTAAGCTCTAAGCAATAAAACTTATCATTCAGTTTGACGACTGTTTCTATAAGATAAAAAAAACAATCTCATATATTAATAACATGAATAAAACGAACAAACATAGGGGTAAATCATTGACAAATAGTATTTGATTTATACAAATGGCAAACTGGAAAATAATAATAATAATAATAATAATAATAATCATTATTCGATACATGGTGTCTCCTTTCTTCAAGAGCTTGCATTGCGTAAGATTCTAGTTCCAGGCATCTATATATAGACGTTACAAGCAAAACGACGGCGATTTTCCAAGATTAAATGACGTTAAGTGAGACTTATTGAGTACCAAATGAGATGAACATTTCATCATCATGTGTGGGTATTTCTAAAGTTCTACCGGGAGACGTAAATCAAATTAGGTAAGTAATAAAATGTTCTTAATTTATCATTTCATTAAAAGAAGCTTTGGTATATAAATATATAATTTTAATAATAGAACCTAACACAGAGATCTTCGTAGTGTTACAAAATATAACTTGTGATGCGAAGCGCAGGGACTACAGGGTCAGCCAGTTTGGGACAATTTCCTAATGCTATTACCACTCCATACTGTCCTCTCATACCGTGCTATAAAGCGGTAATACTAGCAGTACAAGCAGTTCCTAACCTTTACGTGATAGAAACATGATATTCATACTGCTTGTAGCGACAATCCGAATGCTCTGAAAAGCGGGATATGACACTTCAGTATAGAAAAATTGTCCCAACTGGGTGACAGGGTGTATGGATATTTCCACACAGTAATAGTTTAATTGTTGCATTAATGAAATTAAATTTAAAAAAAGGTTTTTGTCGTCAAGTACTTTGGCATAATTATGACAAAATTATGTGCAAAATGTATTTTACTTGTCAACATAAAAACAATACAAATTTGCGTTTTGAAAGAAAGAAATAATTTTATTGATTACTTATATATTTCCATTAAATTTCACATTTTGTTGCTTAATGTTGATTTTTAAGCATATCGAAATTATTAACTAATATTTAAACCTATTTTTTACAAAATTACTGACATGGAAAGGTTCATATATTATAATTTCAGCATATATTTAGATAATATATATAATAATACCATATTTTTCGCGCAATTTGGTGGTTTAAAATAAGTTACATTTTACACGAACAACTGACAAGTAAACAACCACCCACCCTCCCACACCCACATACACACAATATATATATATATATATATATATATACATATATATATATATATCTATATATATATATATCTATATCTATATATCTATCTATATATATATATATATCTACATATATTTCTATAAATATATATATCTATATATATCAATATTTATATATATATATATATCTATATATATATCAGAAAATTGTTACAAATATACAACCCATAATTTTGTTGTGAAATGCTGATCAACAATAATGGTGCCATCTTGCAAGTTATCACTTTGCAAAATATAAAGAATGTATCAATTTGTTTTTAAAATGTTGTGAAAATTGTTTGGACAATACATCACTTTGCAGAAAATTGCTGGTTTATTCAAATGAATATGCTACATATTTTGACGGAATTTTAAAACTGCATATTGTGTGTATGTGTGTGTGGGTGTGGGAGGGTGGGTGGTTGTTACACTTGTCAGTTGTTAGTGTAAAATGTAAATTACTTTAAACCACCGAATTGCGCGAAAAAAAATGATGGTATTATGAATAACTTCAAAAAGTTACAAATGAAAGAATATCAAAGAATGTTTTATATTTGTGGGACACAATAATAATAAAAATAATAATATTGTAGATTTATAAAGCGCAGACATATCCACCGATAACTTCGGCGTTCAAGGCGCATCACAATATTACCCTGGTCAACGATAACCTGTCAAACATTATAGAGACAATCCCTCCACATGGCAGCAGCTAAACAGCGCCCAGTTGACAGTTACCAATATGCTCTATACTAAACAAAACGGTACTTTACCCTATAATTATATATAATTTATTATTTTTATTTTTATTATGGCGAATGGTTTTATTCAACAACACAAATATCTTATAGTTATATCGAAGGACGTCACATATGTGTGAAATATAAAATAGTTGAAATGGAATATCGAGAAGTTAAAACCAATGCAACGTTCTTCGGCTTGAAACGTTATAAATCATGCGATATCTTGATAGTATCGGACTCATTTTTTTCTTTAATACTGGAATTTGTGATATCGTACTTCCATATTTTTCTTTTATAAATTTACTAAACAGGGTATAAGTAAAGGAAAAAGAACAGACTTAAAAGATATTTTAAGTTACCTGATTTTATGTTTCCTTAAAAACAGCTTATCGCGTTTAGTATTTGAATATACCTCTTTTTTTTGTAACGTCACTCAATAAACTTATTCAAATATCTAGTCAAATGCGATCCGTGCGTTTGAAATATTTCTTCTCGAACCAAAAAGAAGTGAAATCAGTTGAAAAATTATCCTGAAGAGATAAAAGCAGAGAGATTGCGTCTCGCCGTCTCTTATATGCAAAGTAGGCTAGGGTATCAATCAGTTACGAAGGTGCGATCTAGACGATGTGTGACTGTTTTCTTCTACTTTTCTTCTGTCTCATGTCTCATGATTTTTATCTTTTCTGTTTTCAAATAACTAGCTTTCCCAAGAGTATTGTTATTTATCCATTGAGACGACAGCTAATAAAAAACAATACGTTATGATCAATCATATTTTATATATAGACAAGTTTAACCGTGCAGCTATAATATGTACCAACATTTCAGCAAATTCGAAAGCTTTCCAATTATATTTATGTACGTTTGTGATGTCTAACCAGCTTGCTGGTCTTTTATAAACTTGTATCATTAATTATCACCACAAAACATCAGTCCCACCGTTGTAATAATCCCCAACATGTTCTATTATATTATATAATATTCCACAATTTATACGTTATTGTTTAAAGCAGACATTTTGTATAACTCAATCAGTATACAGTGGTATGTATGACAGATATATACTTCGTTCTACGTGGAATTCGTTGACTTCTCTCCGTCGACGTATTGTACGTGTTGATAAAGGTGGTTGATAGGTGGGTGGGTGTTCAATTGTTCGAAGGTCCCTCCCACTTTCATGTTTTCCTGTAAACGTAACGAAAAATCGTGATTTATTAGGAGGAGGATAAACATATATTTTTTTCAAATTTCGGGCAAATTCAGCAGATTCAAATTGATTAAGCAGATTAATTAAGCAGAAGAGATTATGAACCCGACCACGTTATAGACCAGACCAGATTATAGGCTAGACCAGATTATAGAGCAGACTCTTTTAAAGAACCATAACAGATTAGCGATCAGACCAGATTAAAAACCCAGACCAGATTAGAAACTGCAGATTAGAAAGTACATGCAGATTAGAAATCAAATAATGTGATGTGACGATCTTCTATATAGTTTCATGAAGCTATATAACCAACTATGCCAAACTTTGATATATACAATGAATTAACGGTAACCAACTTTCTTGACGTATAAATAAACAAAGAAATATCATTTGAGTTTCCTATTAGGCTTAATTTTGATGACTGTGCAATAGATATGGGAATGGATAATGAAATTATTCATAATAACGAATTACAATATTAGATGTAAATCTTTAACACATGTCTAAAGGCCCGGTCACACTATACCGATTTTTTATCGGAATACTATCCGATTTTCCCGGAGGTATCGAAACAGCCAGTTTTTCGTTCGGGTCTTCTAGCCACAGTGATAAAGGACCTGATTTGCTATCTGTTGAGCCATTCCGATGTGGAATAGCCCTCTCCTAACTTTTGTTATTGACTCCGTTTCCTTTTATCGGATAGCTATCCGATTTCTCTTCCGATTTTTATCGTTTTCCGATGTGACGTCACTTCAGAATGTAGTCCGTTCCAGAACCCCTCAGATTTGGAGTAGGTATTCGAATATTCCACTGTATTCATTACATTCACTACCACAAACCTCACTCTTCGGCCTAAAATCGGAAAAATCGGACCGTATTCCGATAAAATATCGCTGTAGTGTGACCGGGCCTTAACAGCTGATAATGATAAGTCAGGTTAGAGTTGGATCGGTGGAGAGATATTCGTCGTGTCCACAAAATGAAGGAGCAAATAAAAGCAAGGGAGTTTTAATGACGTTGTTTATGACGTCATGGGTCATTGCGTCATCAACGATCTTTGCAAACCCTATATTGTGTAGCTTTAATTGAATGCACCGCAATGTGTGTGTTGCAAGACAGAAGCGTCAAAATATTTGAAGCGAGGATTAGAGGATCGTAGTTTCATATAGTTAGGGTACTGTGTATAGCTGAGTTATTTAACAAAATGGATTAGTATTATAATTCGTAAGCTTAGTTCGTCCTTGTTAATATTCGATTATTTAAATTTCCATAACGATGCAGCTCATTCGGGGTTTTTTTTTCTTTTCGTTTTACTACTAAAGTTAATGAAAACAGGAAAGAGCAAATAATTTGACGTCGATTCATTTTAATTGAACGGAACCATTAATTACTCAAGAATAATATTTTTTCTGATGAGAAAACAGTCTCTAAGGATCATGGCCAAATTTTGTAATCGTAATTATAATTGAGAAGCAATTAAAAGAAAAAAATTAGATTTCGTTGAATTGACAGAAAGTTGGAACCAAATGCATTTTGAGCGAACGTGATTGAATATACCCATAAAAAAACAGGTTTCTGATTGGTTGACGACTAGACGTGTCGAAAGTTCCCAAACAAACGGGTGGGCAACATTTCGTTGACTAGTAAACCCCATATGTTAGCTGGAATGTGCCGCACTGTGTGTGAAGGGAACGGGAAGGTAGTTTGTCTAGAAGAATCCTTTAGAGATTCATTCACAATGGAATTCTCGGTGATATCCAGAGACTGGCGTTTGTCAAGTTTCGCGGAACTAGTCAGGACCGATATCATATCGCCCCTCTGTTGATTTAGAGTGTGGCTGTAGAAGATCCCCATTATAACCATGACATGTTCCTCTTTCAGATATTTTACCATTAAGTATTTCTCACAGCCTCTTTTACATTGTTTTTTAATCTTTTGTGTCTATTTCCCGAAGAAATGAAATAACCAATTGGGGAACGACACCATATTGCAGTTTGCAGTTAAAAATAAATGCTCTTTTAAAGGGCCTTCGTATTCCTGTCCCGACCAATAAATCCTGACAATTCTATCGATTTTGCTGTCTGTCTTGTAAAAAAAATTCTTCTCATTACAAACCGCATGCATGCTTGCACGGTATACCCACAAACACATCCTAGAAAACTTTTAAACTCTATACAAAAAAAAAGAAGAGTATACAACTAATGAAGCTTGGACAAAAATATTGCTTCCTTCTTCCTCATTCTGTCGTCTAGGCATCGAGAATTTAATTTATTTGACCTTATGGTGTCATAGTTAAATGAGTTCATGCATCCTAAACATGTACATGTTTTTTTCCGTCCTCCATTTGAAGTTATTAAGAGCACACATACATGCATCACTGATCTATAATAATTGTCCAATTTATTTATGTAATGTTTTATGGCCACGAATGACCTATTAGTCATTCAGTTAGCGACCTTATTATCTGGACGACATTCAAAATAATATTTCTTTTGGGTCATGCAAACAACAAGCAAACAAACAAACACTTTAGGCATAAGATACATTACGTTAAGTTCTTCTGGTGAAACGACTAGATTTATCAATTCAATGTTATGTCTTTGCCACTAAATTCTAAATTCACCCATCAGAGCACTGTTTATGGGTTACTTTACTTCCACGAAAAACGTCGCATCGGTCATATTCATGGGGCTTCAATTTCTTTTCAACATGTGAGAATGTATAGTGCACTTTGAGCTCATTGTCTTTAAGGACTACACCACCCATGCATTCATAACTTTAGACAGCAAGCGGTTATTCAGTAAACTATATATGCAAAATGAGAACAAGTTGTTCGGCCGTTCCCTGCGCATCATGTAAAATGTACGTTCAGACAATTCACGTTTTTTTTTCTTTTTTTTTCTTTTAAATATTTGGTTTATTCTTCAGTCATACTTTCCACCAGAATTGTGATAAGGGTACAACGACATATAAATCTGTTTACATGTAGAAATCCCTTTGGTATAAGTACAAGTAAAAGACTCTAATCGCGCGAATACCAATTCACGAGATGCTACAGAGTGCCAGTCTAATTTCCACCGTTTCAGCTCAACCAATGCCGTACATTTCCCTGCCACGGTTAATACGACCTTTCCGATGACATGACATCTCAAGTTAAGCAATGATTAACTTTGGAAGCAACATTTAGGCAATCATAAAAAAAAAACTAGTAATGAGAAAACTTATAATGCATGCATGCATGCACGTCTCCCACCCACCCCAATTCCACTGTAAATGTCAATAATTCTGTTGCCATGTGGGGGTGGTGACTGGGTCTTGAATCACATGATAGACTGTCTCTCCTTTATCAAGGAAAGGGCTACGCCTAAATGATACATATAAATATGGAAAAAAATAAGTTTTTTTTTTCTTTTTTTTCGACTTCACTCTTCGGAAAGTTTACCTAGCATACCCAAAGTACCATTGTATCCTTATTAAGCTGCATATCTGAGAGGTTCTGTTATCAATTTAAATGTAGTTATAACCCGGGAACCAGTTATAGACGTTCGCAATCCATCCATTGTTTCATTGTATTATAAACTGATTATTCTCTCAAAAAACCACATGTGTCAGGAAATTATCAAAGTTACTGTCCCACGGTTTCATATACTGCAGTGAAAGCAAACTTGGTCGTTAAGCAAGAACCTGGCTTAAATGTCTATCGAATTCTTAGATTGCATATAGTGTTGTAATATTTAATAAAGAATATATATATATATTTAAAATATCTTATAAAAAAAAATTATGTAAATAATTCTGCTATGGAATGAGGATGCCTCCAGGATATAAAATAATGGATTCGATCTAACTTGTTTACTTTAAAACGACGCGGCCACTATTTTAAAATAAAAAAAGACAATGTATTTGTGACGTCATAAAGAAATCTATCCTTCCGGTACCTACATAATTATACAGATTTTTTTTTTTTGGGGGGGGGGTTTGTTTTTTTGTTAAGACTTACCCAGATGTCCCGGGACGGGCGCAACTGTACCCGTGACGAAAGAGATAAAAGAAATACACCCATTGTTATTTCGTACCCTTTTGGTGTGTATACTATAAGTGAAATATTTGGGATATTTTTAGGATCACTATGAGTATACTTTGTAATTGTGCAATTCTGTCTGAAACTTTGTAAGCAAATTGAGGTATAACTCTATTGACAATATACAAGGATGGATGTGTATTGGCATAAACTCATTATAAACTAGAAAATACAGGCGATAACGACACAATTAAACGGGATATCGAAGAGAATACGTTAACAATATAGCACAATAAAGAAGGATTTGGGATATAACTTGTTTTTTTATTCCTTTATTTAATTATTTAGAACAGACAATCGACAGGACTTTTTCATGGAATAACTTGAACATGAATACTTAGATGAGCCATAAAAAAAATAGAAAATAGTCTGGGTTTCTTTAATTACGTTCATAAAGGATATTTACTGACTTATGATCATGTTTAGTCAGTAACAAGGAATTATTTGTTTGTTTTGTGGTGAGGGGGGCGGTAATTGTTTGTGGTTTGATTATTGGGATATATATTATAATGAGTTCTCTTAAATTCTCTTGTTTGAATAATGCACATTTGCTATTTGATTCTCTGGACATCTGGACTGACTTTCTGCAAAGGGGTTGAAAATTAAGGAAGTGAAAAAAGGGGGAAGAACATAAGTTAGATTTTAACTTTTGGATAGTCCATGGTCATCAGTGCTGTTGGAAGTTTTAAGCCGAAAGCTAAACCTTAGTCAATTCAGGTAACAGAAGCAAGCTTACAAACATTTTCAAATGTTACTTAATATATATTATAAGATCATGTGTGGTATCTGTTCCTTTTCGATGGGAATGGTGATGCACACCCGACGACGATCACACAGTCACAGTCCCGATGCAAGGGGACTGGGGTTGAGAGCGAATCAGTCGTTCGGTAGTTTGGTTTTCGTGCCCAGGTTCTTTCCTGAGCGACTTTTTCTTTAAAAAGTTGTGGTAACGCAGTACTCAGACAGACGAAAAGCAGACAGCTTGCATCTCATGCACCGAAAATTAACGTCAATATTTGGAAATATTTGATATTTTGCAAAGTAAATTTTTAACTGAACATATAGTATGTTAAATGGATTTGTTTTGATATGTTATTCTCCAAGAGACCAAAGAAAACGAGGACAGTTTGAACGTTGGTAATGTTTTTATCAGTTATTTTATTTTTCAAGATATGCCACCTTTAAAATACTGAGGGTGGGCGAAGTCTCTGGAATACTCCTTTAAGGCTAAATTAATGATGACGTGGGCTTCGCGGTACAGAAATAAATGTGAATAAACTTAATGTTTATCACCCATTGTTGTAAAAATTCTATTTAACTCACACAAAACATGTTCTTCGAACTGCATGTAAACAACAAAGCACCTTTCTATAGACATTCACAAAACCATTTGTCCTTGAAAAATTCTATTAATTTTTAACATGTCACTTGAGGCCATAAAGTCTTATGTTCCCCCTCCCCACCCCCCCCCCCACCCCATTTAGTCATGTCTAGCTTCTGAAGGAACTGACCCTTATATATATATATATATAGATATATATATATATATATATATAGAGTAGGTTGGCGTCTATCTTAGCGCAGAGTGCTCTATGTCCATTGGACAGAGCGTAATATATGTTGATACTAGACGAGACTAGTGGAACACTAGTAGTTGTTACTCGGAGTTTCACGCGTTATAGCGATCTTCAGACAACTGCAGTTGTCTGAAGATCGCTATAACGCGTGAAACTCCGAGTAACAACTACTCGTGTTCCACTAGTCTCATCTAGTATCAACATATATATATATATATATATATAGATATATATATATATATATATATATATATATATATATATATATATATATATATATATATATATATATATATATATATGCTCTGTGCATTATTGGACTGCCTAGCCTCCAGACCCTAACAGTGATGAATCTCAGCTATTTAAAAGGGCATTTCTCAAAGTTTAACAGTAATTATAGAAATATAACTTGTACTGGTATAGCGTTGCTTTTTTTTTTTAAAGGTCTACAACAGAAAAACAATTTAAAAAATGGACCTTGTGTCGTAAAGTCAACCTTTAGTTGACTTTCACTGAAAGCCGGAGAAAAATCTAGAGAAGGGCTGCATGTATTTAATTTAAACCTACTGCAATTTTCTTTGAGCAGGGATACTTGGTTAGATTTGGAAAAAAATAACTGCCGAATCAACTGAAAATCTCCTTCAGGCATTATTTTTTGGTGACATTAAACAACAGCATAACCAGGTATTGCTTGCACTCAAAAAAGTAGACAAGGTAATGACGGCGTTGTAACAGCTTTTCAGTGTCATCATCAAACCCTCCAATTTTTAACCAGACTAAAATTACTAAACCTTTTCACAGGTAGTCGTAGCCTACTTTTGTGCCAGTTTCTAAAACCCCGCTAACAATTTCCAAGAAACAAACGGTTGGCATGCCATGGGAAGTGCTTGTTGAAGGATTTGAATCTGAATAACCTACCTATTTATGACTTTCTAAAGCAGACTTGGTGATGACCTTTGACCCTCCAATCGTCATGCTGTTTTTATTTTAGAACTAACATATCTACCTGTGTGTAATATACGTCTAGTGTTAACCTCTCTATATCATGTAAACCCTATAGCCAATACCTACGATTGACAGGAACAATCCAAACGTGCGCGGTGAGGTGCCATCTTCCTGTTCGCGTCATCGTGCTGATGTCACACGTGACGTCACACGTGACGTCACGTCCAGAGATCTCCGCAAACAGGTTATACGCATGCAAGAACTATATTACCAACACCACGGGCATTAACTGTAGCTTTCAATATCAGTGAACTACATAGAAAAGTTCATATCTTTTTTTTTTCTTCTTTCTTATACTGTTCTGTCATTTTGAAATGTTAGGATGATTTTCGGTTGCGTTAAACGGTGCAATCAGTCTATTCTGTTTGAGGAAATATGAGGGGGTGGGATATGTTGTGGTTGGGCGGATATGGTTCAATAACCTGTTATAATTTACAATTAAATGGTTTGCCATTGCAAGCTATTTAGACGCCCAGAACCGACTGCGAAGACCCTGTACAGAAGTATGGACACTTACGATTATAGGTAGGCCTATATACTATTATGTCCCTGTTTGTCAATTTTTAACTATTGCTTTAAGCGTTGACTAGGTTACTGATTTGTTTTTTTGTTTTTTTCAATCACGTCTTTTATTTTAAAAATGTGTGTATGTTCGTTTGTAACATACTTATACGTTTTCTCCAGTTTTATTTAGGAAGATACACAAGTATGGAGATGGTAAGGGGCGAACTAGTTGTTCTTGCCCAATCTCTTCAGTTGGGACACCTTCTTTTTTTCTTGCTCTTTTTTTCTCCCCCCCCCCCCCATTCAGTCCCTCACTTTAGTATCTGATTATGCCAGGTGTCTGTAAAGAAACGCGCCTGTTTGCAAATTTTAATACAAAGCGTAACCATTTATGTATTTAAGAAAGTATCCGCAATTCAAACTTCTTGTGGTGTCTTTATTCTCATTCACTATCAAAGGTTTTCGCACGCAGACAACATTTTTTTCTCGCTTGCCAATATTTTCTTTTTTTCGGGGTTTTCTGTTCTGGCTTTCACTGCATACACACACACACACATACAACCATACACTGAATCATGGCAAATAGAGAAGGGGATTTCCCCAGTTCACTTCGCTTCCGCTTCTGCATTGGAAATGTACTATTGATAGCGTTATTAGTCATTTTTAGAAATGACGCTTTCTATGTACGCCAGTCTGTGTTTGATCAATCATTTCTCTCAGCCTGAGTACCTACAGAGAAATCTTTTAATATGGTCAGAGAGTTTTTGTACGGTACGAGCATTTAACAATAAAAAAAAAAATTGCAAATTGAGCTCCGTTTGTTCAAAGTAGTCTCCGTGTTTGTTCCGGTTCCGTTAGCACGCCAAAAATAGAAGAAGAGAGTGTAGGCTATGTTGGTAGACGTGATAGTAAAGAGTGCTTGGATGACTGCACCCATTCACAGTTACTGTGTCAATTGCCAATTAAGGTGTCAAAATCGACCTTGAGAACGTCGGGTATATTTACTGACGCGGCCGCTATTTGTAAACAGTGTGTTTCATTATTTTACTTCAGAATCTTAAATTGAAGCCAATTATTGGCTTACCTATATATAACCGTGAGAACGGGAGCTTGTCAACGGAAGGTGAATCAAGGGTGTATATCTTTCATGGGTACAAAACCTCCGATGGGTGCCCCTCCCCCCCCCCATCCCCTCCACTACGTCCCTCATGCCTCTCAGCTGATGTAGAACAGAACCAAATCTTGTGAAAGTAGTCATTTTCTCTTAGCGTGAGTATACCATGTGCTAAATTTGCACTAAAGTATCTGCATTCCAAACTGTAGACTGACTACGAGTCTGCGCAGTAGGCCTACAGACGTTACTTTCAACCAAACATTGTGGAGAATACCTACTACCATGCATATATATCCTGTAATTGTCCTACGTGGTCTAAGCATGGAGGTAAAAACATTCCCTGGTAGAACGCGATAGAATCCCCTGCATAAAGAGGCCTATATAGGCCTATATATAGCTTACCTGAGTTGTATGGGTGATGATTATGCTACATTAATTGCATTTTCTAAGAACATTCGACCAAAAAAGTCCCGACAGTTTAAGCTTCAGCGTACCAATAACCTTCTCAAGCCCCAGGCCATTATTGTTATGGGGTCACATGACCATAAAGACGGTGACCGATGAAAGAACAGACACTACACATGATCTTATAGACACGACATTGAAAGTCCGAGACACTAGTTTACATCACATTGAGTGCTACACATATTGAGTCTTCGAAAACCTTAAGTGTTGACCGACTAGGGACCTGTTACCAATTCTAACATTTGTAAAAAAAAAAAATATATATATATATATATTGTGTTCTAACCATGTATAGTGGTGGAGCCAATAATTGAAAAAGTCTTGAATAAAATCAGTGTTAAACTGATGCATTTGTACATTTAAAGTGAAATAAAGAATTGATTCTTGGTTCTTCATTTTTTTAATCACTCTCTTATCATTTGGTTATACGTTGTTTTTTATTGGCGTCGGTGGAAATTTTTAATTTACGTGGAAGGGTTTAGTTTCAATACTTATCAACAGTATGACAAAATTTGGTATGCTAAAATTCTGTAACAGAAGAACAATATCTAAAAAGGGGATAAAAAAACCCTGCCGGTAAGCTTCAAATAACGCCCTCATATGAAACAAGCATTTATTATTAAGGTCACTGGCAAATAGGTATTTCCCAGTCACCTACATATTCTAATGTTGAAGTTAAACTATTTCATTCCGATACCAAATGTGTTTATAGCCTATACACCAATATTGATATTCTATATCTATTATTATTATTATTTTTTTTTATGTCTCTTCCCTTTCAAAGGTCGTCTAAGTTACATTTTACTTCGAACCTCGAAGAAGAAAACAACCGGCTGTTTATATATATATATATAGAGTTGGTATATCCCGACCAATTTTCCATATAAACAATTGAATCAAGTATACACGGACAAATCTTTTTTTTTTTTAACAAAAGTGTAAACACATCGGTGAATTCGATCATACACTAGTGTTAAGCTTCCGTTGAAGGTAAATTTATTCACAATTACATTCAGTCGACCGTGCAGCACCTCTTTCATAAGCGGATTTATCTGACAGGACCCCTCCGATACCTTCAAACAACTTCAAGCTCCCCCAAACGTTTGTCTTTACACCGTCCTATATACCCTCCCGTATTGTTGTCTAATAGAGCGTCACAAACCCTCTGTGACGAAACACAAAATCCTACCGCTACGTCGTGTCACATGACCTCACTCGGAAGTCCTTGCACCCCGGTTTAGCACTGAACGGAACTACCACTACCGGTTGATACCATATATGGTAAGTCGCAACCAGCTGTGACCAATGGGATGACTGAACGTCACATATCATGAATAATTCATTACTCGTCAGGGAATCAAATTTAGCCAAAGACATATGATTCGTGTGTACTGGAAGGGCTAGAAATAAGGTTACTAATGTATTAATAGCAATGGGGATTCCTTGTGTGGGCGGATCGTCGTACGCATGCACCTGCTAGGGAATCGCATATGTAGTTTGTATATAACAGTTCGCGGTTTGAGATCAGAAATCATTTATGACTAATACCACCTACGCGCTACGGGTAAACCTGAATAAATCCGAGTTTTTCCTAAGCTGTTCACCAGGTTAGCAAGAAGCGGGTTTGTGTGTGTACATGTGTTTTGTGGAATAAAAATCGTTGCGGTAAGTCTATAAACTCATTTCTTTACAATATTCATATATATGGTGTTAACTATTATTTTTGTTTGGAGGAATCATATAACTTCCAACATTGTGTAGTAACTTTGAAATCGCGTTCCAACATTTTTTTTTTAAACACGTATCAAAGTATGCAAGAGAACTTTTTACTCTCCTACGGACAACAGTGAAAGTGTCTTGGCCTGATGCGTCAAACTCACGTGCGTTTTGGAATTCAATGTTTTCTATTGAGTGGCATTACGCAATAATCAAATTGTGGTTTAATGCAGGAGTAAAGATTTCTAAGATGTTCGTGCAACGGTTATCTGTGGGAAAGGGGAGAGCGTGGACTTGTAATATCTTTTGCAGGTCTATATAAGGGAACTTATGATGAAGTTGTGTTTTATTTTCAACTATCAACCCATATATGTTTAACATATAGCGGTTTCCCACTAAATTGTGTACCACTCAGAGAATGTTTTTATTGACACTTATTTATTTGTACTCGGCTTGATTAACTTTATTTTTTCACGTTTCTATTTGAGATTTATATATATGTGTATATATATGTATGTATATATTTATGTGTTTATATATATATATATATATATATATATATATATATATATATATATGTATATATATATATATATTTATATATATATTTATTTATTTATTTATTTACTTATATATATATATATATATATTTATTTATTTATTTATTTATTTATATATATCAGGCTCACCTGCAGAGCTTAAGTTTGTATTATCCTAATTTTACGTGGAAATGTGCTAGTTATCGACCAAAAAATATCAATATTTCCTAGTACTAAGTTGAGTCTGTTTCAGAAAATGTTACCCTACAAGGAAAAAAGTATGACCATCCTAAAAAAGTTCTTCCTCGAATAAAATTAGTGCTTAAGTATTTAGGTCCTTTATTACCATTGGGGTTTGTTTTCCATTTAACTGTAGCCTAAAGATATTTTTTAGCTGACTTAAAAGGTTTGACAAACTTTCAAAAGTTCTAGTGCCCTTAGCCTGCCGTCAGGCTCCAACCTCCCCAACCCTGACCCCCAACCCCACTAACACCTCCCACCAATAGGAACACCTGGTACACATACATAATTTCAAACACAGAAGTAAGTTCTCACACAGTGGATCCCACTGTCTTACAGAAATGCTGACTTTAAATAGCTATACAACAAGCTATTTCGATTATGTCTGGAAAATCCGTACAAAAATATGTCAAGTACTATCTCCTGGAAAGGCCTGGTAATTCGGTACTTTAATAATCAATTTCTTGGTATTTTGCGGATGTACAATAGGAAACAGCATGCGTTCGGTAATATAACATGTAGCCTATATATAAATTAACAATATATGTGTGGGTGTGTGTGTCTTTGCATGTGTTTGCGTGCGTAGTTGTAACACGGTAAGTCGAACGTGTATATTTAGATACATACTGTTTATACATATTGATATATATACGGGTATCATTATCGTGTGAATACATCTTTTATCGAGGAGCATAGGTCCTCATCGGCCAGTGTTGATATTTACCAAGAGTCTTTGTCTGTAACATTTGCAGACTGTGGAAGTAATAGTAGCCGAGTATTCAAAGTCCATGTTCATTGCAATTGGTGGCGCACTTGATAATCACATTAATTACTAGGCCAAAGTGTCGATTATTCCTTGAACTTGTAATATATATCCCGTAGCCTATCATGTTATACGTGTGTCTTCAACTACGGCGCGTCAACCTGTGAAGGTTTCAGATATTATGTGATGAGGCGAATAGCTATCGGCGAAAATATTATTAAGAGAAGTAAAACAAACTGTTGAGCCTATAAGCGAGAGCCAGTCGTTTGTGTTGTTTTGCCTATATCTCATACTTGACAATATCCGTTGGCATTACTGTGCTACTTCATTGTGATATTTGATAGAATACCTGAACAGGTCTATTTGTTTGACGGTTTATTATTATTATTATCTTATTTTTCTTCTCTATTTTCTGACTGTGACTAAAAAATGCACGTATAGTAATAAAATCACTTAGACTCATGTTATACTGATACTCGGAATAGTTCATGATCGTTTGGCCCTGCTGGTATACAGAGGTTGTTCATCGACAAAATGTCACACTCATTTATGATACTCAGATATCCGGGTTGAGACAGTGAACTATTGATAATTTAACTCCCTGTTTGAACAAGAACATTAAGTACAAAATGTTTGGTTGTAACTTTGCATCATATACATGTGTGCCCAAGCCTACACATACTTAGATATACTTCTCAATACAATTTATGAAACGTTTAATTCCAATAAAGAGAAAAAGGTGTCTTATAAAAAACGAAAAACAAATTGCTGGCTCACTTGTTCTTGACTTTCGCAAAAATCTTAGAACTGTTGATCTAAATTTAATCATTCCTGATACAGTTTACCTTACCTGTCGATTTACGGTGGAGTGGGTGTACGTGACAACCACATGAAGCTAAAATAGGCTTATTAAAGGTATCACCGGGCATATTATATACAACGCATACATCTGCTGTCTGCAACTCAATTTGTGATCAGAATTTTTTGGGGGTAGCAGGGGACTCTACGTTTGGCTAGCTCTACCAGGCACTCTCAGCACACCACCCACGCATGTTAAACCACATCCGGGATACACCTTATGTCCTTGTCATATGATAAACGTGGGAGTAATTTTGTGCTATAGATAATAAGTGAGTAGTGGGATAAGATTGATCAGTATCATCGTAAGGAATCCATAAATTCTGTTCGATCTGTGACTTTCATTTTTTTTAGGGTTATTACTCTGCTTGTGAAAGCTCAAATAGGGAAATTGTTTGATCTATTAAAAATCACGTATTGGAAAATAATCCAGGACGGTGTAGCAAACTCCAGCCTCCATCGGATTTCGAACCCCGGGCCTCCCACTTTGTATGTGGGGGACCCTAACCAACTAGGCTATGGACTAGGCTGATTGAATTTCCCAAAAGCGTAGGAACCGGGGGGCTGGGGGCGCCAGCCCCCCAGTGAAAAATATGGAGGGGCGGAAGTATCATTCCGCCCCCCCCCCCCCGCTTCGCAGGTCAGAAAACCCCTTTTTCATTTCCAAATGAGAAGAAAATCTCATTTGGAGCACCAAATTGCATCTAAGGCCAGGTGAAAATGCAAAAATATATACAAAATGGAGTGGGTGGGTTGAAGTGTGCTATATTGCACCAAATTGCATCTGAGGCCACCTGGAAATGCAAAAAATTCCAAAGGGGAGGGGGACACCCCCTCCCCTTAGACCCCTCCGCCAGGCCGGCCATCAGTCTTCAGCCCCCCCCCCCCCACTCAAAAGTACCTTCCTACGCCACTGGAATTTCCAGAGGATCGAAACCGGTGAGAAAGGTCGCCACCACATGTATTGAAGAATGCTAGTTCTGTTTTGATGACATATTTCGCCTTACACTAGAGATCAAACATGATGCTAACCAACTCGAAAATCATTTGTGATTCCTAAAGCCAGATCTGGATAGAGATACTTTGAACAGACTCTGTTACATGAAATGGAAATATTCTTTTGTTCATTATGCTGGTTTAAACAACAAAGAATTCATAATCTCCGCGTGAAGACTTTATTCAGCTGTAATCATAGCTGAGTCAGTCAAACTTTCAAAATTGTTCCACGTATCCGGTCAGTTATCATGGAGCTTCTTGTACTGGGCATGCGCATTACGGTGACTATCAAAATGGAGGTAAATGGGCTGAAACGATATTATGCTACATGGCAGAGACAAATCTGCAGTGTTCCCCGTTGAGCTATGATATGTAACACATAAGTTTATGTTTTAATATGACGTGAAAATGGTCACCTGGGTATCAGAAAAGAAAACTTGTAATTTCATCATCTGTCAAATTTTATCAAGAGCCTATCATACTGAGTCACTGTATATGTTATAACCTATACATCCTTGTCACGTGGGCGTCATTCGCTCATGTGACATTCTTGACGAATCTAGCGAAGGATTACCCGCATAGCTACGAGGCAATTCCTATACCATTATTGTCAAAAGCTTCTTAAAAGATGGTTGGTTAGATATATTTAACTTCCACTTAGTCCGTTTAAGGCCCATGATAGTACGACATGAGGTTTAAAATGCAAAAGCTTGTAATACATACAAAACATCATACTTTCTTCAACTTTACGTGCTAGTTAAGGAACTTCCGGATAATGGGTTTCAATTTTAACGCCACGGCTTTCGGATTGATAGATTGTGTGAGATGTTGAATGCTATGAATATTCATGTACGCTGTTGAGCGATTGGCCATTCGTCAGCGCGACCAGCCAATAGAGGATAGAACAAAATGGCCAACTGTGTTCGCGAATTTTGATCCAGATTTGTGGACTTGAAGAGTTAAAGGGTTGACGTTTGCTGTCAGATTATATTGAACAAAGTTTTTTCACCATCTAAAGAAATATTTGAAATTCTTGGCATATTTTGATTTGGATGAACTGAAAGTATGGCTTGCCACCCAAGGTAACAATCCTATCTATCATTCATTCTTTTTTATTTAAGTTTTCCATTTGTAAGATGTATGTTTCTCTTTTCCATGTATAGATTCGCCACTGGCAACCTCACTTTTTTTTTGTTATCATAAGCCGCTACCTCTTTCTCTTTATAACTTTTCGTTTTCGCTTTTAGTGGAAATTTGGACTTCAACGTCAACAGCTCTGTTTTTATTTAACCATCTAATTATGAAACTCTTATAAAAGAAAATGATCAAGCCTTCAATGTTAATTCTGTATTAAGCTTCCTCTTGGACAGTGTAGCCAAAATATCTATTCTTCGTTATCTTATCCCGTCGAGAAACGATACCGTTCATATTTGTCATTGTCTTCATAAAGGAATCATAAACAATGGATAATCAACAACATTTCAAACTCATCCAAACATTTTCTCCATTTGACATTCCAGTGATTACT
This sequence comes from Apostichopus japonicus, assembly GCF_037975245.1. Lineage (NCBI taxonomy): Eukaryota > Metazoa > Echinodermata > Holothuroidea > Aspidochirotida > Stichopodidae > Apostichopus > Apostichopus japonicus. The sequence continues at coordinate 6,924,390 of NC_092566.1, read as the reverse complement.
ACCCACGCCGTTACTATCAGCCCACGACACGACTACCTTCGACAATGCCCGGTATCGTGTTACCTCAACCGAGCCACATGGCTGCATTCCAACAGCCTGGGTCGATGTTTCATCAAGGTGTATCCTATGCGGCCCCGCACATGTCTGCTGTACCGTCGGGATACAACCCGAACAGTACCCATCAATACCCTCGCCACCACCCACCGCAACCATCACAAGAGAGTATTTTAACGAAGCCGCCACGCCCGGCTGAACGGATGCGATTGCGACCGTGGTTGACTAAAATGATCGAGGAGCAAAAAATTCCTGGCTTGGAATGGGAAGATAAAGACAAACAAACTGTGAAAATCCCTTGGAAACACGCGGCAAGACACGGCTGGATTAAAGACAGAGATGCGTCCCTCTTTAAGGCTTGGGCAATCCATACCAGTGAGTATTTTTCTTTAATATTTTGATTAATCAAAAAATGACGCGGTTTTCGTTTTTAATGTGCAGTTACAAGAGGTCACCTACGCCTCATAGCGATCCACATTAAAGAATATTAAAGATATCCTTCCCTTATCTGACCTATCACCCCTTTAACAACCAACGTCCACCCCCCACCCTGCCACTCCCCGCCCTCCCCGTTCCCCAAACCCGAATACATCATAAATATCTCATCTACAAACATGAACTAGTCATTTAACCCTAAAATGTTAAGATCATAACAAAGCGGTCACATATCCTATTCCACTGATCTGATAATAAACGGGTTAAAATCCCACATGCTGTGCCATTATGAAATCTCCACCAGAGTAACATTCAGTATGTCTGTGTGTATTTATGTATGTTTGTCAGTTAATCTGATAATCTGAATCATCACAAAAGATTCCATTTGGTATAATCTAGAAAGTATATTGCAACATCGTGTATGACATCTCAACAAAACCAACATTTTACAGGTTCTATCTGATCATGTTATTACTACCTCGTTATCTTAATTGCAGACACTAAATATGGTACAGCATTGTATTGTTTATGATGTGTTTCTCACTACTATACCCTAGACTTCCCTGTTTATATATGTTTTATTTGACTAACTGTCATCTTATCCTTCTTCGCCTTTGGGATATCATTTTATTGATTTAAGTTAACGTTAGTGTGATAAGCTAAGTCTATACTGCCGTGATACTGTAACTGTTGCTATATATGGAAATTGAAATCGCGATTAAACTATTTGATAAACGTGTAAAATTCTTTCTCCACCGCCACCACTTTACGACCCTAAAAACTATCTTAAATGTGCACAGGCTAAACTAACCTGATGTTGCATAATGTCCCTGTAGCGTGTCCCCTCTTTGTTACTTATACCACCCCACCAACTTAGCTATCAAGAGACTTAATTTTGCACCATTGTAAACTTGAAGGAAAGGTTGTCATTTGATCAAGGGGATAGGGAAGGGGAAGGGGTATTGGGAAGGGTTCACAATACCAACAATACTCTTTTTTCAATGTAAAGAAAACCAATAATTTTGTGCTCAGAGAGTGGTGTTGATATGTTGACAGGTTCAACACTTATTAAAATATCTTTCTGGTATTAGCCTAAGTTTCACTTTCCTTCCCTTCCCCTCCCTACCCCCCCCCCCCCTCTTAAACATGTTTTATGAACTAATTGAACTCAGAGAGAAGTAATGGAATTGACCATATGAAGCCTGTATTACCTTCTATGGTTTTTAGCTATCGTCCATGTGGCACCGGTATATAGGCCTATATATTGTAATAATCCATTTTCCACAGTTGGCCAGGGACGGGTTGATTCCTTTTCTAAACATGGGGTTTACAAAATTAGAAATCTTACCGACCGCACAAGGGGGTGATCATTTGTCTGAGTGTGTTATACCTGAAAGTCTAGGAATAATTTGACCATGCATGTTTTCTAAGAAATTTGGCTATTTTCAACTAATAATTCCATTTTTAAATGTCTTTCCTAGTAGAAAACCACATGACACGTAAAATAACTCTTGTTTTTGTTTGGCTGGTTTATCTGTTGTCTATATCTGTCTCGTTTAATCTTGCTTATATCATGTTCACATGTGGACTTAAAGCAGCTTCCTACCGCAGTGACGATAATTATGTGTGTGTGTGTGTTGGGGGAAGGGGGAGGGGGGGGTCTCTGACATAATTTTAGAAGAATTTTTTTTAACCCAATTGGGTTAACCTATAGCAGTTGCTTTCATGTTAGTATAGTTACTCTCTTACTATTGCCTATATGTGGAATTCGTATCCGACAGTGAATAATTACGTCGTGCAACATGCTCGCTATAAATGCATGAGTCTGCATATCATCTATGTAGACGCATTGTAAGCAGTTTGCTTGAGAGGGGTCCCCTCTGTGGGTGGGTGGCATGCTTTTTCTCCTTATAGATGAATATGAGTGTCTGAGGGTGACTTACTTCTGTCAGATGAACCCTTCATTACCCCCAGAGAATGGGTCACAGAGGATAGTTTGTGATGTCAATATTATTTGTAACTTTTCCTTTCATTATCCCGTTCTTTTTCTTGTTTTCTCTTTTAATGTTAATTGGATGTTTACTCTTTATCATCCAAATGAATCATCAAAGAACATCAGTTTTGCTTTTTTTTTTTTTTTAATTCAGCATTAAAACTCTTAAGAATCTTCAATTGTCGTGATTCTAATCCGTCATTGCCATATGCATTATTCGCTAAAATTTTATAAAACGTCTGAAATGTTTGCGCTATTTGTTATGCTACCAGGGGTTGGTTTTCAGACTGTCTATGGTACAAGCAGTAGCAGCTCCCTGGTACAAGCATGTTTCAGCTATTCTTGATCATTGTCTTCTACTGTAATAAACCACATAACCTCTTATACCCCGTGTTTCGATAACAACGAGCACTATCTAAGGGTAGTTATTCATTCAATTTGACAGTATAGCTTGCAATTAAGGTATGTTCAAGAAATTTTAGTGTTTCATAGTTTCTTTTGATCATCTCAGCTCAGGTGCTGAAACCCAGGATTATTCAGTCATCTTCCAAAAAAGGGGGGGGGGGTCAGAGGGAGAGAAAGAGAGAGAGACAGAGAGACAGAACTGAGAATTTTTGTTTTTATCACATCATGTAGTATAAAAAATTTGGAAACACCTCTTGAACATCTTAGACAAAAAACTTAGGCTATGGTTTTACACACACGTGTTAACAATCATCAACTATACATGATATATATATATATATCAATATACACATTATAGAGAAATTTACTTCCGTGTTCACTCTTCTGGGAAGTTAAGTCTGTGAAATAAGTAAGCGATTTGGCTATAATTAATAGGTCTATTGTTTTATTACTTTTTTCGCGCTTCAACAGCTTTCACCACAGCGCATAGGCCATTCAACTAAATAAGTTTCGATACTCGAAACACTGGCAAAAAACAAAAATCTTACTCGACAGATGTGAAGCCCATGGCATGTATATAGTTAAGTGTTATCGATGGCATATTCGTGTATTTCGCCGCATTTAAGGAGCAGACACGGAGTACTTCACTGAGGGGGATACTTTCACCTATTAAACTTGAAGCTCAATGTGGTTGTCCATGTATATAAATATATATAGTACGGGTTGACTGATTGAAAGTATGAAGATGCGCAAAGATGGATAAAGAATATAAAAGACCCTAGAATTACATATTTCTTTCGTCTCAATTGTCTATTAGTGGTTTCCCGGGGGGGGGGGGGGTAAATGGCTAGCCACAGTTACTAGAGCAAGTGTTAAACTTAATTTAATTGGAGAAAATACAAAGATGCGAAGAAACAATTTAATCTCGTACAAACAGCCTTTGAGAACCATAGCTTTACCATTCCACTTTTATATTTGAATGTCGAGAACGAAATAGGGTGGGGGTGGGGGGATGGGAAAAGAAGGGTTAACAGACAAAGGAACAAATCGTGCTTCGTTTAGATCTATTTACCTCCTTAGATCAGGCAAGAAGTGGATATGAATGGTTAGGAATGTTTGTCAATTTTCACTCGACAAGTATTCTATTACATTTAGCTTTTCAGATCTCTCTTCATTTCTTCAAGTTTATGAATTGTATATTAAAATCGTTGTAAAAATTGTCTCATTGTATACACTATACACTTTTGGAGAAGGAGGGTTTAGACCGTTAAAGACTCGAAAAGGTTCCAAATACGTGACAGGTTGGACCCCTTTTTTTTCTAAGTGTATAACTCTTTGAAAGAATCATTTAAAACCCGAAAATGTTCCCAAATACGTGACAAATCAGAACCTTTTTGGTCTAAGAGTGTAATATCCATTTTTGTAATACATTTCTTGTAATTTTGTGTGCATATACTGAAGAAATAATAAATAAATGAATGAAAAAGAATGTCAACGAATTAAATACCGTACAAAAACCGTTTCGGTGACCTACCGATCACTATTATAAGTAGAACAGAAACTGGGCAAAACTATACTATATATGCTCAGCTATACCGTAGTTATCAAAATCATTTAGAATCTGTTAGCCTTTTCCCCAACTGGGACGTTAGTTTCATATTGCGAAGTTTTCCGTTTTTGTTAAAAGCATAAGTAAGGAGGGGGAAAAAACCTTTTGTTGATAAACTTAATTACGTTACTTGTTAAATTATCACTACAGATAAAGATCGGTTGTGTAAATTTATTATTGTTATTATTATTGGATAGGCTACATTATATGTTAAGGTTTATACAGATATAGCCTACTGTACAAGCTTAACGGGTCGGACTGTGTATAGTGAAAGGGGAAAAAAGGTTAGATATGCTAAAATGACTGCTAAGTTTGCAATAAGCTTACTGAAATAATGTAACATATTTCAACATTTGTGACAGTTTTTTTTAACCTATTTTCATCGTATTCTTCATTTTATTGTGAAAATATTTCTGCTTACAACTTTTCAAGGTAAATGAGAGTTACTGTGTAACAGGACTGAGTTCTGGTAGGCATGCATGCATGCATGCATGCATGCATGCATGCATGCATGAATACCACAGAGCGAAGTTTCTTATAATTGAGTTTGTAGTGCCCAAGATAAATTAAGACACTGCCGCATAACGCCACTTCTTCTGTTCCCACTTTTCAACCCGCCAATATCTTAAATCTTACAAACGTGTAATCGTCTCCTTTCAACTGTTATATCAAGTATGTGATTAATGCTCCAGAAATCCACCTTTCTTAAAAAAAAAAAAAAAATACTTATACATAGATATTATTATTGCTTATATTGAATTCCCTGGTAGGGGGTCGGGCATGGACCTCGGAGGCCGTGGTATTTATCTTTAAGTAGTCCCACCCACAATGTACCGCGCACATTTTATTGGTGTGATTCACCATGTATGATAGCAATATAGGTAACTGTGTGCTTTGTATATTCTGACATCGTTGCCCTATAGATATTTCCATAACATATTACATATATATAGGCCTTTGTATACAGTATACTGCAAACATACCGAAAAAAACATCAAGAAGGTTATTTTTCTTTTGAAAAACCGTTAAAGTTGCTGTTTATAGAGAGAAGAGACTTAATATGCGTTTTATTTGTTTGCTTTCTTTCATGATAGGGAAGGGATGGATGGTGTACGCAATATGTATAGTTCTTTGCGATACAGGCATTAACTCAAATGATTGCATATGACGTATGTGTGTCGTAACACAGTACTAAACAACCAATTTATACTTACCAATTTGCTCAAGAGAAAATTGATTTCGAAATGGTTCATACTATCATAGTACAATCTGGGCGAGAAACGCAACTATATAAACTTTCGTGCAATTGCTATACATGTAGGCCTTTTACAGACTTCACCAGGATGCTTACAACATGTTTCTCCTTCAATAACCACCAAGAAGAAGTTTAGGAATTAGCCTATGTTATCCTATGGCTAGTTCATGAGGGAAACATCCTACCATCGATATCAAGTGATAAAAGGCCACGTGGTATTTCATTCTTTAAAACACAGCAGGTATCCAAGTGACGTCACAAACGCGACCTCTTAATACAACCTCAAAAATATTTCACCATGCTAAAGTGTTGTGAGTAAAAGCCTTCACAAATTTATCTAATACATTCTATCCGAGATCGGGGCATTATCCCAAAGGGACTCAGCTTATGACTCTCAAATTTTTTTTTCTGTGAAAAAATTCGCATACATTGTCTGTGCATGGGTTCGGATTTTAACCTTTCACATATGGCCTAGTGTATATTATTGATAGGAACGCTACACATCCCTGCATGTTAGATTGGTGAATATTAAACGAATGATATCTCTCTTTGACCGGTATTATATATTGCATTATCTAGGTGATAATGTTTGTTCAATTGAACATGTTTCTATAATAAGCAACCTTTACTGGTGATATAGATGTTTTACTAATGTTTGTGTAACAATGTAACAAGTTTGAATGTAACCTTGCCCACATATATGGCGAGGTGAGTATTGACCTAAACTCGCCTATATAGGCTTTATATGAGTTCACTACACCGGGGTATTTATGCGCGGTGCTTATTATTTTAATGTTAAAAGTGAAACAAGAAATGAATGAAAGGGCTTCTTTTTTTATATCTTTTTTTTTAAATGAAATGTAAGGTGCTATACTAACGTTATACGATCGTACGCAGTGTTGATACGCATGGGTCACTCCCTTATTGTGTGGGCGCCGCGTGGGACATCAAAACACAATTCCATAGTATATACATGCTGAGCTCCCGTACATTGACCTTGATAGGGTACTTTTATTTATCCTGGTAGTGGTGGTGGGCTGTGGGGAGGAGGAGGAGGGTGGGTGATGAACGCCAGTCGAGTGTTTCACAAACTATCTCGCAATTCATACTACTTTGCATTTTGCGACCCCACTACACAGTTTAAGCCAATCGTCAATTTGCCTGCGTAGCATGCATGGCTTTGGGTTTAATGCGTTACCAATTTTCAGTCCGCGCAATAGGCTAGGTAGGAGAGCTAGTTCAATCTGTGAAACTTTGGCTCCGTGTCTTTTAGATTTGCTAAGTTAAGACCCATATCATGTTAGCTATTTTGCTTAACTATTGACTATAGTATTTTATAGGACTTGATCTGGCATTTACAAATTGTAACTGTCATTTTTAAGTCTTCACCGTCCCCTCCCCCCACCCCCCACCCCTTCTCACTCTTTCCCCCATTTCTTCTGTGTTTTTTTTTTCTCTTCTTGTTCTGAAAAAAGTAGGGCAGTTCGCATAAAAAAGTCTAAACATTTCAGGTTAGTATCTCATTTGGATAAGTTTTTTTCCCCTCTCTCTCTTTCTGTTCAGGAAAAATGAAAGAATCTTGATTCATCTTTATACGACTTTTAAAATCGAAAGAGAAAAATGAACCACCCATCGTTTCAAGGTCCAAGGTTATTGTTAAAGATTATCCATACGGCATAGCTTAGATTGTTTTCATGCCTAAAATACTGCATATAGTAAAAAAAAGGCCAATAAAACGTAAAGGAATATAGACGTTATCTACACGGATTCATGTAGAATTTGGTGTCGACATAGGGCAATGGACGAGTAAGGTACGTGCACTTTAGGCTACCATTCCGAAATAATCCTGTGCGATACACTTATAGTTTATTAGAAAAAAAGAAAGGGAAAAAAAAGCTTTTTTAACTTTCCTGTAATTCCATAGAATGATATTTCTCGCAAACTCTTTAAAAAAATTCCTGGGAAACGTTGCGGCAGTTTTTAAACTTTGGCGAACAATTCGGCCTATATCCCTACCAACCGGTGCCACTCGTGTAAGTCATTGCACTGCAAGGTATTGTTCTGTCGTGCTATTTTCGATATCTTTTATCTCAATCTATAGGGACCTTCTTTGAAATCAAGCTTTTATTTTCCGTCTATTAATTCCTGTAACCGTTGCATACATGTGTATAGTGACACTGAATGATCGTAGACAAAGCCCCAGCATACCTGGGGCTTTTGACACCTTTGAATTCCTCTCTCAAACAAACTGTGACATTATTGTTACGATTCACGAAGCGGCTTAAAGCAGAAATCAATTTTAATATTTATTGCAAGGAAGGTATAAATGGTGTTCGTGACTAATATACCTACTTTGTTTCGACCCTGGGTCTATGACGGGCTCGCCAATAGAACAGCCAGGTCAGTCTACGGTCGGGACAAAGTGCAAGGCCGGGTTCGCCCTTCCCAAGCGGGATACTCTCTTAATTGGTACATAACTCTCCGTCAAACTCCTGTTTGCCGTCCCCTTCAAACCCAACCAGCTTCTTTAAGTCACCCGACCACACCCCTACCCCCTACCCCCTCTACCACACCGTCATTCCTCTCTCATCCACTCCACTTTTGTTAACATGTATGTACTCCGCTAACTCGCTTCACGAACCCTATAACTGACCCTTGGATTGACATAATCCGATTTTCTTCGATCTCATTCACTGGTCCCCCCATGCTTGTCTCCCCCCCCCCCATGACATATAACCTCTTTGTGGCTACTGTACCTTTCTGAAGAGAGCGAGAGAGAGAGCGGGCATGTTATACATTATGTATATTTTCTCTTGCCATCTCTTTTAAACGAAGGGTTAAAATCGACGCGGGGGAGGGGAGGGGGAGGGGTGGGAATACAATAACGTGCGTAACGTATGAAAGCTTTCATATCAGTGTCACTTGTGGCAATGTATTGAAGTTATTCGTGTCAAACGAATCTCCTAGCTTATATGCTGTTTTATTACCCATTCCCGTACAACCTCCCCCCCCCCCACACACATCCCAACCCCTTATTTTCTTGTGACCTTGTTGTGACCTCTATATCTCTGTGGGTTTTTTTTTTAAAGGGATTATTTAATCGGGAACTGGAGTTTAGAATAGCAATATAGCCTCCCCCCCCCCCCACCCCCGCCCTCCAAAATAGGTGGTATAACTAATGTCAAAAATGATTAATATGCCCCCCCCCCAATGGAAATTCAACAAATTTAACTGTCCCACTATATTATACCTGTCAATAACGACATTGCTTATAGTACGTCGTTGTCCTCTGAAGTTTTTATACCCCGATCAATGAAGGAATTGAAAATCAATTTATTGTTCCCATAGACAATTATAGACTCCTGCGCCGATTTTTTTTTATTTTTTTATTTTTTTATTTTATTGTTATTTTTAGCTATTCAATTGTCATATTGAGTATTTCATTTCATTGTCGTCCAGTCGATTTATTCTCTGTAAACTTTTGAATTTGAAATTGTTTTCCAAGAAATTTTATTGACGATATATACTTTAAACAGTTCACTGTCTGTAACGCTGCAGTGAGGAAATTATATAATAGGCCACAGAGGGTGAAGTAACGGTGACACATGTCGAAAATATCCCCTCTGAACTCGGAACAAAGCACTTCACCGGGGTCTTTTTTTTTCTAATAGAGCGACTCAAAAGGATATTTCCAGGAAACACATAGACTCTATATATATAACTATACATCTGGAAGTTTTTTCACCCCTCTGGATTTTCCAACTCGTATACGATTTCAATTATATATATTTAAGTATGGTATTTACACGTTTCCTTTGATTATGAACGCCTCGAGCAGTTTTTCCCCCCTTCTCTTCATAATACCACCACTACCTGAGTTCATTCATAAAGTTTATTGAGTTAAATGCAATTTTTTCTTTTTCAAGATTTACCGGGAAATTTTGTGTGTAATGATCCTTCGGCATTGAATGCTGACCTGACCTTTGAGTCAATTATCACTGAGAAGTTTTAGAATAAACCGTTTGCTTTGGAAGAGATGCAAAAAAAGAAAGGACAAAAAGAGATAATTTTGCCTGTAAGTGATTTGTGAAAGTTAGCTGTAGGATTAAACCAAAAAATCTCGTAAAGAAATGTCTTGTCTATACAGTAAAAAGAAAAGCGGTACGATTATATTTTACGACTCTGATGCAAGTGTTTTGAATGGTTATATATTAGTGTGTATGTTCTGTTATCTATGTAAGACTATCAGTAACAACCCTAGCTGTACCAGGATATTCAAACATGTTTAATGTCTCATTCCCTCTCCGTCACCCACCGTCACCCACCCCCCAACACCCCACTCCCATCATTATGTTTTTTCTCAGAAAATCGATCGAATTATTTCTGACTTTTTCAGCGGGTAAAATAAAAATGGTACTCGTTTTGTTAAGTCTGTGTAACGGCAACAACTTTGATATTTATTTCTTTATCTATATATGAAACACAACTCCCTTCGACATGTAATATCATATATCATAATCGTTTATAAAAACTAGTTTCCAAATATGAAGTTGTCCAGAATGCTGAGTATATCTAAATAATATGTACAGAGATTGGAAAGGGGAAATTGAGAGACATCGAAGCGAGAAATGCTGTTAATCTAAGTATACAGTGGTTTCATATATGTGGTTTCATATACAAGTAACGCGTTGTGATGGGCTTTGTTTTAAGAACAATGTTCATGCACTAGAATGTCATGGATCACAACAGATATGGTAAATGTGAGATGGTGAGTTTTCGTTCCCCTCCTCAACCCCCCCCCCCTTCCCCTCCACCTTGATGCGGACTCCATTTCATGGGAATTTAAGCAATGTATTTGAATTGAGTTTACACTGTAACATCAATCACGTCATAGTAATAGGAGCATCGGTGAATTAGCTCAGTGCGCATGCGTAAGCCCCCTTTACGGTCACTGCCACCGTTGGTACGAAAAACAAGTATAGATGCAATCATACCAACACGGTTTAAATTACCGACAGTACACGAACCGATAAACTAATTGTATAAATTACTTAAACTTTTAAAAAAAAAAATCACTCTCGTTTTGTTATTATTACGATGTCATTAGTGTTAATTAATATCTTAACAGCCCATTAATATTCTTCCGTCAGCCATTTTCACAATCGTTTCTATGATGGGCTTAGCACTTGGATCAATTAAAGCAGTATAAAGAGTTTCTTACATGATGCAGTCTATACAAACCGAACATTGTTAAGACTGAAGATTTGTAAAGAGAGAAAATAAAGTAGATCAAAAGAAAAAACAAGTTGAAAATTAATGAAGGCATACAAAAAGTCTTTATTCTAGTATTTATGACAAATTAACTCTTCGAAATTTTGCCTTAATTTGATTAATTTATTGGGCTGTTTGACATGAAATAGTATAGTCCGTTACATGATTGGATGATCAAGAAAATGCGAATGCAGGAATGCAACATAGGCAACTTTCCGGGTTCATTTTGGGATGTGTAACTTTGATTTGAGGGAGAGAGTACAAACTTACTACAAAAACAAACTAATAAAATTAATGTTCTATGCATGCCGTATACCACGAATTTCAGTATTTGAAATGATCTTTTGTTTTCAACTAATAGAGGACAGGTTTTAATTACAATTCCTTTTTTCATCAAAGGGGTTATATGCTTCTTTCTTCTTTTTTTTAATTTAATGTGTATGTCTTAAGTATGTGTGCGTGTGTGTGCGTGTGTGTGTTTGTTTGATCTCATTTTGTGTAGTAGCTAGATTAAGGAAGTAATCATAATAGGCCTATGTAAACGAAGTCATTGGTTTTCACTCATATGCATTTGCTTCTGTCAACCTCTAAAAGTCGTTTCCTGTTTTGCGATTCGAAAGTAAAAGTCTCTCATATATATTTACGCCCTTTACATTTGCTCCTGTTTGACTGTTTAGTATTCTCCTTATGTAGAAGAATATGAAAAATAATAAAACAATGCAATTGAAAAGAAATATATATATATATACTTGAAATGACTTACTGAATCGCAACAATCTCTTAACACAAACAAATTTTAATGAGTTTATTAGTCAATGCGGAACATAAACAATTTTTTTTTTTAGTACCCCCTAAAAAAATGAACATGAAATGAAACTCTGTGGTTGGCCTTATGTAAGTAAACCACTTCTCAAAGACTATTTAAATGCGGTTATGATATAACGAGATTTATCACGGGTTTCCTCTAAACAGTTGAAAAATCGTTTTGACGCGTATATCTATAACTTTGGAACTTGTTGTCTGCATATGAAATCTATTGCGAAATTATAACCTTGTTGTCTCATAGGCTATTCTATATGTTTTACTTATTTCTTTTAATGTATAACTAGTAGCTGTATTCCCCTCCCCCCCCCCCTCCACCCCAAACACACACATTTTCCAGCTAAACTACAAAAGGAGTATTAGCACAGGAGTGTTAGCTCAGTGGTTAACGCCGGTGCCTTTCAATCACAAGGTCCCGAGTTCGAGTCACTCCAAGATTAATGTATGTCTTCCAGTTATACAAAGTTGTTAACAATTGACAATTCATAATCATGGACGTTAAATATGAATCTAAGAGACTGACTTCGGTCAGCTTGCGGCTGTGATAAGCCAATGAGGCTTCTTCGCGAGTTCCTGCTTGCAGGAGGATCTAAAATACATACATACAATACATACAATATAATACAACATTGTGCGTAGACCTAATCCTAGACCTTATTTATAGCCTCAGAATGCAACCATATTACGTCAGATATTTGAATTTGCTGGGGGGGGGGGGGAGGATCCACTGACCACCTACATGAGAGTCGACCACAACGACCCAAGGGCCACACTATATTCTTAATATCATGGATCCGCCCATAGGAGGTGGGGAGCGGGAGGGGTCGGGGGGGGGGGTCAGGCTTAGCAAGGCCTATCAGGTTTTTCATAGTTGACATTTTTAGTTAGGTCTTGCTATAAATATCTGGCTCATCATTTGTCATCAGTTACAACAAAAAGTTTGCTCTTCAAGAAAACAAAAATAAGTTTCCTTCACTACAATAGATGAATTCAGAGCATCTAAACGATACACCTTTAAGTTGTTAGAAATAGTTGCAGTGTACAAACAGGAGGTTACAGTATGTCACATGTCCTTTGTCACGTTATAATATATATGCAAACAAACATGTGTGATTCTTTTTTTGTTCTTCTTCTTTAAATATTAAAAATAAAGAAGAAGAACTAAGACTACTTTCAGGGTACTGCAATCCGCACATAAGTGCTTGCACGTGTCCTTCCAAAATGTTATTCACAAGACTCAAGTTCATCTAAAAAGGGTGCCATAATATTCATACAAGAGTCAGGAAATGACCATTTGAATATTATCGCTGTGTACTTATTAAATAATCTGATAACCTAATTAAAAATGAGGTTAAGTGAGTCACCCTCTGTACGACGCAATACGTAATTCAAGCCTCTGTTTGTCCGTGTGTCTGTCTGTCTGTCTGTCTGTCTGTCGATCTGTCAGACGATTAGGGTTAAGTGATTTGATAAATGAATAATAGTAACGGTAAACAAAACAATACATAGATGGTTAAATTGAGCTGGAAAAGTAGCAACACCCACCCCCCCCCCCTCCATAGGCCTACATAACACTTGTGTAAAGATGAAAGAGTGACGGAGAAAATTCTTCAATAATACATAGTGCTGGCTTTGTTTACCAAAACTGAAAATGACACTTAATGTTGTTGTTGTTTTTTATTGTTGTCGTTTTTAGTGTTTGTTTCTCGTTTGAAATAGCCTAGCTTGATTTAACCATTTTCAATCGTTCGCATTTGGTCACGACATATTATAAAAACCAAAAACCGAAAAAATAGAAAAGACATTAAATTTAAAAAATAAAGATAAAAGAGAGAAAGAAATATAGACACAAATTACTGTATACTGAAATGGCTGTTATTATGCCTGCATGTTTGTTGTATATTGTCGTATATTTTCCTGTAATACCGTGCAATTTTATCACGCATTATCACGCCTTTGTATAATAACTATAAACATTATAATGCTTCGATAGATCAATCATAGACAAACGCAAAATTGTCAATATCGATAAGCCAACTGAATGATGACATTTTCGAATGCAGCAACTAACTATTGGAGAGTGAATTTTCTTTATTTATCTTTAATTTTTTTTTCTTTTTTCTTTTACAGAGAAGTATAATCCAGAAACGGACACACCTAAAGCTAACCCTAAGATGTGGAAAGCCAATTTTCGATGTGCGATTAATTCCTTACCCGACATTGAGGAACTGAGGGATCGAGGCAAAACGAAAGGAAACGATGCCTATAAAGTCTACAGGCTTATCCCAAGAACAAAAGCAACGAAACTAAAATCAGGTATTGTTATCATTTCGAAAAGGTGTCTTATTTTTCCCACGCTGAGTTTTTTCTTTTTATTTGTCAGTGCCGGTTTAGTTGTTCAATTATATTCCAAAAGGTTTTTCGTTTATTATCAAAAGGAAATTTCCCCATAGTGCACGTGGTCAGCAATGTTTGGAAAAGAAAGCTTCCCTTGGCTTCTGAACTAATGTTAATCAGTCTTCGCACTATTTTGTCAAACTGATCAAAATCTGTGTATGGGATTAAGTAAAAGAATCGGAGATGATAATACAAGATATAGACTTGTGTATTCCAGGGAAGTTTCCGTGTGTGCATTTCCGTAGACTAATATACGCCTAACCTTTCTTTACATTATAATAACTGATGCGCACACACACCACATGGAGAGTTATATAAGGTTAAACCATAAGATAGGCTACAGGAGCCCGGATTCAGCGAATATTAAATTTCCTTGTTGTAACCATGGAAGGAGTTCCCTGTTTCAGTTGTCTAGCTAACTCTACAGGATCGTATATGTGCCAAGTACATATCTTATAGTCGTTTGAAAGTAAATACCGATAGTTTCTGTTACCATGGTATTCCTTTTGTTCTCACTGTTTAATTATTACCCAGTATCACTGTGCATATTTCCTGAAAACATTGAAAAGAATTTTCTATTCCATAAAATGTTCTATTACAATTGATATATATAGTAGTTACGGTAATATATATCCAGAGCTTCATATAAAACAAATTTAAACCCTACATTGCCATCCCCTCATCCCATCACATCCCCCCCCCTCCACCCCACCCTCTACAAAAATGGAAGTGCGTTGATATTAGTCGAAATTGTTTTGGGTTTTTTTGTGGGGGGGGGCTGTGTGTGTGTGTTTTCAGATTATATTTAAGTCGTATAAAAAACTGGTTATTTTCATTTAATGTTGATTTCCGTTTTTATTCCACAGATGGAAGTAAATCGATCAAGAAACGTGGACTGAAGACGAAATCATTAAAACCCAATAAATCCATTAATGACGTTAAGCCTACGCTAACGCCATCTGAACGTAACTCTGGATACGGCCAACGTAAGTTATTTCGTAACCTGTACATTTTAAAGTCAAAAATCCTATATTATATTCCTCTCTCTTTTTTGTTTTTGTTTTGTCTTTTTCTTTTGTTATCCTTATGTTAGATATTTGTATATCATTTTTCTTTCTTTCTTACCAAACCGGGATAAACTGAATTTGGCTTAACCTCAGTTGTTTATTTCTAATAAACACCTGGTGTACTTTCAGAGTATTTTAATAATAGAACACTAGTGTGCGATCTTTGTGTTCGTATTTCGATGATGTTATGTAAGTTTACTGTGTGAAAGGCTCTGTGTATTTACATTGTACATACCCCCCCCCCCCCTTCCTTCGGCTTTCGCTTTTAGAACACACAAACTATATATGAAGCTGACTTGTGTTATACAAAGATTCGTACAATTTCTCACGCCATACGATAGTATACCATGCCCATGATTACAACAGTTCATCCGGGACACTTTCCCTGTTCATTTGTTCCTTATAAGCAATATCTCCTAATGTTTCCCAGGCTCTGATATCTTTCATACTAACATGGTACCTTGTGGTGTCATTCTATTTTCCAATTTTATTAATTATGATGACGTTGAACTGAAATTAACTCCTGTGAAACGAACTATATATAGATTTTATATAATCATTAACAACTACAGCGTCTGAAAACACCCGAGGACGTTACAATCTGACCTCGAGTTCATCTTCCCTAGCGATCTCACCCCAATCGTCCCCGACCCCTTTCCCCCTCTTCTAGCTCCTTCAACAATTAACAAGCCTGTCCTATTGTTTCTCGTCAACAGCTCAAGCTAGTACCATGCCGACCCATCACCATAAACTTACCATATCAACAAAAGAGGAGAACCATTTCCAGTCACCGTTGTCGAGTCCAACGTCTGTGACGTCATTACAACCAACAACACCGCTTTCCCTTCATCCACTGGCCCCCAAGTCAAATTGGTATGAGGGATACCTTTACCAACAACAGTTGCAAAATTACCAAAACGGTAATATGCCGGAAGCAGGCAAGTCGTCATAGATATTCATACTATTTGGTATAGTCTCTATATAGTCAATATAGCATATATCCATCATAGCATCAAAGCACCTATCCATCTATAGAAGGACACCATTCTTGTAGTTAGATATAATACCAGCCAGAATCGGCATGTCGTCATAGATATTCATACTATATTTTATAGTCTATATATAGTCAATATAGCCTAGCATATATCCATCATAGCATCATAGCACCTATCCATCTATAGAAAGACACCATTCTTGTAGTTAGATGTAATATCAGCCATAACTTAACCCTTCAAGTACCCGTCTGCTACCCCATTCTTTCAGCCAAGTGCGCAAGCTCAAATCAGTATAGCTATATCGATATCCATGATGCAACTTCATATATTCGTCGCATGCACATAAAATCAGCCCTCCTCAACCGGCTTTTGTCACACGATCTAAATGGAATGAAGATATTATAATACATGCACGAATACTTGTTATCATAAGAATATAACAAACAAACATTTAAATATTTGTATCAACAAGCTTCTTTGTAAAAACAAAGAATGTAAAAGAATATTATTCATTTTTACATAATAACAGTGCTTTTAAGTGATGTTAATAATGTTCCTGAACTTATAAGTTAATGACGTATTCTTTTCGTTGTTTTCTCATAATTTACAGATGATTACTTGAGTGAAAGCGGCAGTAATATGACAGACGAGGAGATTGTCGATGTAAGTAAATTTTCCTTTTGACTCTGGGTGGGGTAGGGTGGGGGTAGGGGGTTATTCAAGTACTTTCTCATTCTTTTCCATTTTATTGATACTGAAAGTTAACCACTTCAACTAAGATATCTTCTCATCATCGCGTAAAAAATTTCTGTTCCTTTTTACTTGTTATTTTATATTTATTTCATTAATATTTCATTAAAAACTGAACAGTTATGCAGCTGACTTTTTCGAATATAGGATATTATTATTATGATTATTATGATTATTTGATGATTTGATTATGATTATGATTAATATGTTTATGATTATGTATTGGATTATTTGTATGGATTATTTACTAAAAACGTTTTGTTTTATTATTTTCCATTCTCATTCACAGATGGTTGATGAGATGATTAAGGATAGCCCAGTACAAAGCCCAACAACAACAATTCCTTCCAGTCCTTTAGAGTTTGATAGAAATAATAACAACGTTATGTGGGATAATGACGTCAACCACCCGCTGGCGACGTTCCCTCTCCCACTCACGCAATCTCTAACATCATGTAAGTATCGAGTCAGTTGTAAGATTCATTTCCAACTATGTGACGTCACACGAAAAGTTGAAAACTAAATATTACATATCTATGGATGTGACTTAACGGCTATATACACAACATAAATGACGTCATTGAGCCTGTGCATGCTTATATAAGTTATGGATACACATTTGTATCATATATTTGTATCATATATATGTTGTCCAGTTTGGTTGGTTAAATTGGTTGGTTTGTACAAATGGTGTAGCCATATGTTAGACGATTCGAGAATCCCATGGTTTTTCCACAATAAACTGTTTCAAAATTATTCATTAAATAATCCAATACCAAATGATTCAGATAAGATACTCTATATAGTACTTAATTTCAAATGGTTGCTAGTTCATTACAAAAGCATTTTCTATATAGTTTGAATTTTGCTTTCTGCTTTTTAGCATTGTATAACGCTTTATTTAAGATTTTTAGATCGTAAATATGGGTAAATAAGCACAGATTAAACTTAGTTATAATCAACGTTTGCATAACTAAATACTAGACTGATCCCATGACTGATTTCATGGCTGATCCCATGATCCCATGACTGAAGACTGATCCCACAGTAAGATACTATGATACATTGTCTACTGTCAAGAGTGTCTACTTGTTATCAAGAGAACGAATTGAAAAAATTTATATATTCCCTAACTTATTTCTCGCTCTTTCTGTTTCTTTGATACAGCAATAGCGCCATCTACTTCTTTAAGTTCGCACAATTACTCAAGTACTGTGTATCATCCCGCCATCGGCATCGTAAAAGTTGAACCCAGCGAAGATTGTTCTTCTTCTGGTTATCACCGGGATCCTCCACCGAACTATTTCGACGCAGTTGCTGCAACTCGAACTGGTAAGTTCAAATTAAATCAATCGCTATTCCGGTGGCTGAAGTTGATTGCTTGTTAATAATAATAATAATAATAATAATAATAATAATAACAACAACAATAATAATAATTTCAATAATAATAATAATAATAATAATAATAAAAAAAATAATAGTAATAATCAAAATATGCTGGAATTATCTGATGTAAGGGGTGGCATATCTAGTCGAGCTATATCATATTTTAAACTTACCATTTCTCGAGTTAGGGACAACAAGTTGAGATTTATTTTTATTATTCTTATTATTCTGTAAATACAATTGTTACATTGTCTGTTACCGGAATATCCATTTTTAATCTCTCTAAGATAAACTTAGGTACAATTAAATACAACATACGTCAAATTTTAACCTTGAAACTATAATAGCAACAAAGCAAACAAAGCAACAACTCGTCGTACAATTGTACAAAAGTATAGAGCAGCTTCAGAGAACAGAAACGATTAGTTAATTTTTACTTTTAATTGCTGAATATTAGTCAGTTCTGAAAACTGTAACTGTTTAGCTAATTTGTTTCTCTTTTCACTCTCTCTCTCTCTCTCTATTTAGAATGCATTAAAGAAGAACCGTCACCAACCTATCATAAATTGTGAAATAGTCACGTGAGCAACGTGAGTCCTCGTTTGCGTACTTGAATGAGATCAGTGAGCAGCAATGGTTACTCAGCTTATTACCAGATCAACTTTGATCCACTATGATCGAATATGATCCACTATGATCGAATATGGTCCACTAGGATCCACTATGATCCACTAGGATCCACTATGATCGAATATGATCCACTAGGATACAATGACTGCAGGTTTGTTTACAATAACAAACTATTGTATCTGCAAGTATGTGAGGCAGCAAGACGGATCAAATAGCAGTAACCGAATAATTTGAGATTCTAATGAAGTATAGTTGAAATCCCAGTTAACATGCTTCATCAAAGATGTGACGATCTTATTAGAGCGCTGAGCATCTTGGTAACTATATTTACCAGTTACTTACAGGTAGCAAACCTAACGACTCTTCTAGAAGGTAAAGACATTAATTATAAATACCGAAAACTCGTTGAAACACATTCATCCGACCGCAGAGTGTCTGAATGGATCGTCATAACGCGATGGAATATCGTGGATAGACAGGCACTGTCCGTGTGCTTAGAGTGAGTCAGTTTTTAAGTCGTTCGTCAGCACCAACTACCCAGTTTTCAACATGTGACTTATGACAAGTGCCCGTCCACCAGTCGTCCTGTTGAGGGGTGAGTCGTGCGACTATCAGTCTTTGAGACTAACGAAAACAAAGTCACGACGATTGAGTTGAGTTGAGTCGCGTTCAGTGGGGCAGTGAGACCACCGTCTAGCTTCACGGAGTAAAAAGGAAGTGAGAGAAATTGAACCGCTCTTCTCTAAAGCGCAAACCTTAAAGTTTGATTATATATAAATATATACTGAGTATGCTGCAGCTGAAGTGTCAGTTTCTATGTCGATATGACCTCGTATAGGCCTAAATGTATTAACACATTGTAATGTACTGTATAAAACTTCTGTTCAGATATGGCAAAGGGAAGCTATGGCAAAAGATATAAGAACAGAGGTGAAAGGGGATTTGCACTAGCACGATTAAGTTTAGTGAGGTTTTTTACTCAAAAGTTATTATTTTTGATCAAGGTTTGCGCATAAAATGCATAATAATTAAAAGAACAATTTGGAGACTGGCTTAAAGAAATATTTCAGATCGATTTACGAATTAGGAAATTTTTAATTTTTTATGTGAGATTATATGAACAGAGACTTGTCATATATTGCTCATACAGAGTACTATGTTGTGGTATAAATGTTACCTTGAAGGATCATAAGATATTTACTCGAATCTTAATTTAGAAGAGATATCCAATATCTACTTATATACTGTATTATTCTGAAATACTAATTCTAATATGCTGACGTACGAGCAAACGCCCTTTTCAGTTAATAAGATGTTTGGAATTAATTACTTTTATGTTAAGTTCCAACTTTTCACTACATCTCTTTACATGATTATAAGAGTGTAGGTTTGTACTTTGTACGTATATATTGACTGTTTGAATGTTAGGCTGTTTCTACGTACGCACAATGAATTTTATTGGGACGCCGAGCAGTGACTTAAGATATAGTTATACCTTGTAAGAGACGGCAATTATTTCTCACTTGTGGGACGGCATTATTTTCTGAAAAAGGAATGTACTTCGGTAAAACTAGATTCTTTGGCTACCAACCCAAATACGAATGTATAGCTAGGCCTATAAGGTCTAGTTTTGCCATGTTACATTTCAAAACCCATCCGGTGCTCATCAATGGAGGTAAACTAAACCTTTTCTCATTTACGTAATTTAATCCTTTCTCACTTGTGAGACGGCATTATTTTCTGAAAAGGGAATGTACTTCGGTAAAACTAGATTGTTTGGCTACCAACCCAAATACGAATGTATAGCTAGGCCTATAAGGTCTAGTTTTGCCATGTTACATTTCAAAACCCATCCGGTGCTCATCAATGGAGGTAAACAAAACCTTTTCTCATTTACGTAATTTAATTGGGACGAACAATACCTTCGTGGCTCTTTGTATGTGTTCTTCATCTCAATTAACCTCTTTTTTTTCATTTTGAGATAATAAAAAAAATGATTTGGTAAATTTTATCCTTTGAATCTCAAATGTTATTATAAGTCATATTAATTGTTTACATTCTTTGATTGTATCAAATCTTTCGCCACCATCACGTGAAGTTAATCGCCTTGTTGTATGACCGATGGATGCCCGTGCACATGCGCATAATGTAATCGTATATGAGAAGGAAAATATGCATACCTGTGCTCTTGAAGTGCTACGCGATAGACTAAACAGTCTCCTGGTTCATAAAAAATATTTGGGGCAAAGGTCATTTAAATTTCCCCAATTTCAGTCTTTCTTCATTTTTTTTTTCAATCTGGATTGAATTTAAACAAATGTTTTCCCGAATAATAGACAGCTCAGAGTTAATCTGCTCTGTTAGGTTCTTAATCACGTGATATCTTGTGTAAATGTGGATACGAGCCTTTATGGGTGTGTGTGTGTGTGTGCGCGTATCACGTGACTTGGCAGGAAACTATTTACGTAACAAGTTGTTATGTTGTTCGAAACGAGATTATTCCGTGCACATATTGTCTGTACGTTAATTTGTAATTGTCTGTACGTTAATTTGTGCATAGCCTCGTAGTATCTCATTTTGGGAATAAGACGATTATTTTAATTAATTCACAGTTCTTGTTGCAGCTAAATCAAAATTATGTTTGGTACTAACGTAAAAGATAAGTTTACGACAAACATCCCGGTACTAGTTGACTTGAAAAGTAATAACATATTCCATTTTCTTAAATTCCTATTTTTGACGTCATCGTGACGCTAAAACAATCAAAAGCAGTTGCGTAGTAAATTTGCAGCTTCCGTAAAAGAGAAAAGTTTGTAAAAAGTTAGTAAAACACATATTTTATCACCTCTATTTTTATACGAGAAAACATTTTAAGAAAAAAACAAAAGAGAGAGTGGGTTTTTGTTTTCAAAGTGGTTTGCAGAACAATGCAGTCAGAAATATTTTATCAATATGGTTTTTCTTTATCCTCATGCAGTAAGATTCTGAAATTTCTTTCTAATCACAAATATGATCGCTTTGTACATTTGAAATTTTCTTTAAACAGTAAAAAAAATAAAGAAAGAGACACCACATAAAAAATCCTTCATGTTTTCCGTTGTTGCTTTTTTTGTTTTAATATTGTACGAATTGTATGGTCAATGTTGTACCCATAAAGCACTGTGCAGACAAGCCATATTAGATATAGCCCTATACAGCTGTGACCTTTTCAAACATGACCCCTTGTGCTTGATAGCAGCTCCAACATTCAAGCTCCCCACCAGTCCCCCCCCCCCTCCCCGCCCATACACACAGCAACAACAACCTACTGCAATGCCCAGAACGGCACCCGATACTCATAGCTAGTACAAAACTAGGTAGTAGTCTATGTTACCCAGCCGCCGCGCATTTTCACCTTTCGGACTCGTAGTTCAACGTGTAACAGCTTTGCAGTAATTACTGTGCCACCTGTAACACATGTTACCGTGTTGCGAACACAACGCAGAAGTTACTGATACACGGTTGTGAAACATGAACAGTAGTTATTGTACTAGTTATGAGTATCGGGTAAGGACGGCGATATTCTGTCCACTTTTTAGCAAGTTGACCCAACCTGTCTGTGTTGCACTTTACATGAAGGAAATTATACAAGTGTCGCAGGAAATGTCAATAATCCATTATACTCGCAATTATGTTAAACACAGTTCGGTTGACTTGAGAAGAAGCTTCACTGTAGGTTGGGTCTATACCCATTCAATTGCTACGTATTTCCATGACCTTATTTGCGAAGAATGTTATGTTGGTGGGTGGGTATAACATGGCGAAGTTCCGCCACTGATAGCTCCCAATAAAATATTTATCTCACTCTCACTTCCTTTATAACCGAGCAGATTAATATACTATTTCACCCCGCTTAATTCCAGAAGGCCGAATGTCATCATAGGCCCACGTACTTCTACATATAATGACACAATGCGCCTACTCAGCTTTTACACCTCCCCCTCTCATCCTTTGAACTCTCTTTAAGTTCCATCCGATTCTTTATGGCTCTTACCATATAAGAAGTACTTACAACACTCTACGAAGTCTCTGCGCTCGAGCGAATTCTGTCTGTCCATAAAAAAGTCCATACCCGGAAGTTGCAAACATAATTTGTGGGTATTCCCTCCATACTGTTCCCACTGCTCTGCGGATAGAGGGAGTAAGCCGAAAGTTCTCATCATAGGATATGTTCTAGAGGAATTGGAATTCACGTGACATATTCGATAAAGTCTAAGAATCAATCAGGAACGACCACTATACTCACCAGAAGTTATACTTTGAGCAACCCCCCCCCCCCTCCCAACCATCCTTTTGTCCTTAGAAACAACATTAAAGCAGTTGCTCACCGCCTGTTACTGTAAAAATATAAATGTTCGTCCCTCAAGCAGCTGCTCCTATAGGAATGGAACAAACAAATACTATAAATGTTATTAATATTGGCTAAGAATATTTGTCTTTGTTCAGAGAATAAATAAATAATGAAGACTTCTGTAGGACTGAATTTCCGCATACTTATCAATGAGTGACAACATTTCAATTTTTGCTCTAAAACGAGTCAGTGTTTTCACTCTGTATAAGAGCTAACTTAAAAATGATTCACTAGGCTTTATGACTCTAGAGACCATTGTCATGTTTAATTTCATATGTTGTGGGATGACCCTTCCCCCCCCCCACGCCCCCATTTGTTTTTCTAACCACACTTGAAAATTCAAACTAGTTATTAGCACAACCTTACGATTAAATCTGAAATTTATAAATACCTAAATTATAGTCTAAATATTACTCGAACCAATCGAACCCGGGCCTCCCGCTTTATATGCGGACACCCTAACCCCTATGCTATGGACGCTGATTGTGTGTGTGTGTGTATGTGTGTGTGTGTATGTATATATATATAGAAGAAGAGAAATAAGATATGACTCATAATTGACAGATAAGGAGTATTGTTTTAGAAAATATATTGTAATTTTCGGTCCCCCTGGGACCTTCGTCAGCAATACTTGGCAGTGGAATGAAAAGTACAAAATGTAACACAATGAAAATATGACGCTAGATAAGTGTAAGTGGCATTGATGTTAATAGAACCGAATAAACCATAACTATACAGGAAGCGGATTAAGTTGTTTATGGGGGTCCCAAGTCTTTGTTAAGGCCGGTGAAGTGAGACTTAATACGAGAGATCCAAATCGAGTTATTTTCGTTTACGTTAAGTTACGGATTTGAATTAAGTTCGAGGCAAATAAAATACATTTTAGATTTTTGAGAGAATGTCTATTAAGATCGAAATGCTCGGAAACGGGGAATCCTGCAAAATTGTCACGAATATATACTTTTTTGTGATTAATGAAACGTAAGCGAATCCGAGAACCTGTTTCACATACATAATTACCCTCTTTGCAATTTACACAATAGAATATGTAAATGACATTGTTAGAATCACAAGAGAGGGAATGGGGTCTTAGACCAAAGTCAACATTGGGAATTTTCACTATGGTGCCCGGGGTAATATGGGGGCATATTTGGCACCCAGGTTTTCCACAACGGAAATTGCCTACGGAGGTGGAAATTAGGTAAGGTAGTCTCGAGGAAGTGAGTTGAAATCTAAGGTTAAGGGGTTGACGGAAGGCTAGCATGGGGAGGGGGGGTGGACCTTAAACGATTCTCCTACAGAATAATCGTCTTGAAATAAAGCAAAATCCTGTTTGATAGAGCTCGTAAAGGATTTGATGAAGGGTGTTGTAATTAGTTGCAAACGGATTGCGTGTGTTAGGATTTTTGGACTTGTATTTTAAAACAGGCCTCACGGTAAAATTTGTAGGCCCTAGAAATACTCTGCCTAATTAAGTGAAGGGGTTATCCGACCTTCAAGAAATGACCAGTTCAACTGGATACCCTAGTGTTCATAATATATGTGTCTTTCATCGTCTGTTATACCATATTTGAAGGTTCCAGGTGCGAAAGCCAGGACAGAACATGGACAGTTTATGGACTGTCATGGACAGAATATGTAAGCAGAAACATCATATAGGCCTAAGTGGTGGTCTGTGTGGAACGCCAAGGTTTGTGACCGATTCAACGCAAATATCATTTTTAAATACGCCAATATAGTTTTCATTGAAACAAAACAAACAGCTTTGGATTTTAGTCTTAGTTTGCTTACATTAATCAAATAAAATCATCAATCACCCCCACCTCCCACAACCCCGACCCCCACCCCGACCCCTCCCTCCTCTCCCCTCCACTTCGCGTTTTATTCAATATTCCTTGTCTCATTTTGAAATTCAGATCAAATAGTGCAATACTAGCGCCATTTGATAACGGATTGAAGTCACAAACAGTTCGACTAAACGTGGTTCTTGTGTTTTGTTTCC
This sequence comes from Apostichopus japonicus, assembly GCF_037975245.1. Taxonomy (NCBI): domain Eukaryota; kingdom Metazoa; phylum Echinodermata; class Holothuroidea; order Aspidochirotida; family Stichopodidae; genus Apostichopus; species Apostichopus japonicus. Next base: position 6,898,926 of record NC_092566.1, on the reverse strand, counting down.
CCCTTCAATTTGCTTTGTTCCCCTAAATTATCCTTAATAAGTTGACCAAGTTTTTTAAGGAAAGATACAAGAATTTTCTTCCTTTTTGTTTTTACTCTCTCTCTCTCTTTCTAATTATTAATATTATTTCTCTTTTTCTGGCGCTTTTCTCATGATGGTTGAAGTGCAGTAACACGAAGAATCAAAGAGAAAATGAAAGACCGACGGAAGCGTTAAATCGAAGTATCAGCTGGAGTTCGACTCAATGACAGATGGCTTCCCACGAAGCTGTTAATAAACTATCAAAATATTTGGACAATTTTTTAATTGATAATTGGGCAACTTTTATTGACCGTGTAATGTGGCAGTATGGGTTGTTTCGTTTCATGCTTGTTGGGGACACTGTTCAAATTTAAACACCACTTTTCAGAGAAGAAATCAATTAAGGTTAGAACTTGTTTCCAAACTTCGCCGACTGAAGTTTTGGGTGAACGGAAACTGAAAGTAATACACACACAAAAAAAAGAAGCATTAGAAAACAAATTCAGTTAGTTTATGCTCACCGGGTAACAAAAGAAATCAATGAACTGTATAGAAAACATATAGTCATATTTGGCATTTAAATTCCTGGTTCAAATGTCCTTGATTTTCAGGTGTCTATGTTTAGATTGTTTGAAAGGGTGATTATAGGCTATAGACCTAAACAGGATGGGTAGTCCTAAAATGGAGGGGGGGGGAGGGGAGGGTGCTTATCAGCCCGTCGAGGACTCAAATGACCTATGAAACATTGTAGATCAGCGGAGGCCATTTCTCTCAAACCACACCCCCACCCCACTTTCCTCCCCTCTCTCACTTTTTCGATTTATCGATTGCCAAAGGTGGAAGGGGGGGGGGAACGATTTTCTTTTCCTGTTTAATGTTGATGTTTGACTTTCTTCAGACAGACGATCATTAATTACGTAACATGTAGGTATACTGTGCACAACGCAGCTCTTTAAAGTATACACTGTCAGGTAGTTAGGGTAACGCCTGAAGTTATGCGCTCCTCCGACTGAAACGACGTCGGCATTCCAATGCACAAAGGGTTGCAACGCCGCTAAAATTAAAGTTCGCCAGTTACACGAGGCCCAATCCGACATCAACATTTTTGATGACACAAAATACACCTGCAGAAACAAAGATGGTAAGTTAAAAAGCAACCTGCTTACGTGCTAAACTGGAGCCTATACGGGACTAGCGAAGGCCTAATAAATTGGAGTTAGCTGCCACTGGCAGTAGTTCATATGTCTAGAGTCGGCTAGGTCAAGTACGTAGCCTACAATACTACAATGGTAATAGTAGGCCAACCACTAGGCCAGTAGAGGCTTTCTTTGAAAGAAATTAGTTATCCCATGCAGCCTAAAAGGCAAGATTTTACTTAAGACTTGCACCTCATTCGAAACTAGGTCAGATTACCGGCATTAGACGTTTCTTTTTGCGCGAGTCTTCACACCCTTTAAGACAACCTAACTAAGAGTAACAAATGACACTTACAACCAACAAGTCATAACAGAACGGCTTGAGGTAAAACCTGCCAGAGATAGACCAAAGATGGAACAGTGTGCTCCTCTAGCAAACAATATAGGGATTATAGGGATAATGATCTCATTGTTACTGAACTCTGTAAAAATAACTATGTATGTATATGCGTGTATATATGTATGTATGTATGTATTTTAGATCCTCCTGCAAGCAGGAACTCGCGAAGAAGCCTCATTGGCTTATCAAAGCCGCAAGCTGACCGAAGTCAGTCTCTTAGATTCATATTTAACGTCCATGATTATGAATTGTCAATAACTGAACTCTGTAACTGGACGACATACATTAATCTTGGAGTGACTCGAACTCGGGACCTTATGATTGAAAGGCACCAGCGTTAACCACTGAGCGAACACTATAAACATAACTATGTAACCTATAAACATGACTATGTGGGGAACAATAGGGGAAAAGGAAAAAGGAAAGAAACAAATAAAGTGGGGGATGTATGCCATATACAGGGGAACAAAACTATAGGCTATATACACTATACTAATGGGAAATATTAGGGGTGTTACACGATGGTTACCTATATTTACTCTTCGCTTTCATTGTCTTTAAGTATACACACATTTGTTTGGCAACAATTAAGTTGTTTTAGTTGTTATCTTTTTTTATTCCCTAGAAATATCTCTCTGTCCATCTCCCTCCCTCTATCTCTTTCTCTGTTTGAGTTTCAAATAACCTGGAAGGTTTCAAGTGACCAGTTGCAATTAAACACCTTCAAAGAAATATTAACCTGCTGGATATTTCCGTTTTATTTTCTGATTTTGTTGTATTATTAAATATGAATTTGACTTTCACTCTTTTTTTCGGTTATTATCTTTTCTCTTCTGATATTTTAAGTTTTTATTTTGTTCCACTGCATCCGCCTGAAAGTTTGATATTTTTATTAAGGTAATTAGTGAAAGAAATTAGTAAAAAGACAACTATTTCAAGATTATGAAAAATTCAAATCCTTTCCTGTCTTACGCTTTCGCTGTGGATTTTCTGTGTTGACCACTGATACAATGCAAGTTCATGTTAATTCCTGTACTAAACTCTTTAAGAAAATCGTCCACAGGAAACTCGTCGTTACGTTTAGCTATACTGAAAATACCCGCCCACGCCAATTATTAGACAAGTAAAAACTGCCGTTAAGTCTTGTTAAGAATTGTTCAGGATTGCAGGTTGGCAATTTTAAAAACTGAAAGGTGCGCAAAAAACCATAATATTTGTCAAATTTAAAAAAAATTTTTTAATGAATATCAAGGACGTCTTTGGAAACCTCACAGAAAGTATCCAGAGGTCTATGAAATGGTCTATGAAATTGCATGGTGACGAAATTGAAGGCTTTATGGACTGATTGAACCCCCCCCCCCCCCTCACCCTCTATTGAATAAAGTTGATCGAAGCTGATCAATGGGTATTTTTGAGCGAAAGAGAACTTTTTTAAAATCTAAATTCGGGACTTATATCTACAGAAATTTAGAAATCTACAGCGACTTCATTAGAAAACCCATAGAGGTCCATGTAACGTGACTAGATTTTTCGTTTATAGTATATGCTTGAGCTCATTTGGTGTGCTTTATGGGGGGGGGGGGGGAGGGAGAGGTGGAACGGAAGCCACATGACAAGTTTTTTTTTTTTTTCAGTTGAGTCTCTCGTGTATTTCTTCGATGCTGATTCGATGTAAAATTTCCTTTTTACGAAATGTAGGTTATTAGTTTGACTATCGATGCAAGTTTCAATTTCAACTTATAAACTGAAATTTTGAAAATTTCGCATTTTGTTTTAAAATTTTGTCGAATACGTGTAGGAGAGGGTGGGTGTCTTAGTTGAAATAGTTGCGACGCTGTTTCCAGTGATATTCTGTCGGTAAATTTCGGAAAAACGCGAAAACGATAATGCTTTGAAACAGAATTTTGAGTTTATTTTTTTAGAGGGGGGGGGGGGTATTAAGGGATTGACATTATTCGATATTATTATCCCATAGTAAAACAGTTGACTAGTCACGTGCTACATAAAATAACCACGAAAATTAGTCAGATGTGATAAATATATGACTTTGACCACTGTCCGGGATAAGAAACGATTTCATCGTTATCTTTCATAATGGCGTGTAGCTCAATATTTACGAAGCATACTGTATCAGGTTGATCATTAATGTATAACCTCATTCCAGTCAATTTGTGCATAGCAGTATCGTAACTACGGGGAGGGGTGATCCCTGACCACACCCCACCCCACAAAGAGTTTCTGTCTGCCCGTCTAGAAAGATCGTCGGGCCCCGCTAGAAAGAAGTCTGGCTACGCCCCTGGTGCATCGGTGCGGTACCAACCATGCGCAAGACTGTCCCTGCTGCGATTTAAGTCACAGCAATATGCATATGGGAATAAATATATATATATATATATATATATATATATATATATATATATATATATATATATATATAATTGAAATCGTAGTGAGTTGAAAACGGGGAACGTGCACAAACTAATTAACTATCGAAAATACTTATGGACAATTAAATAATTAACTGTGACGTCATATGGGAACTCGACATTTAAGTTTTTGTTTCTGTGTGTGAGTGTGATTTTTTTTTAAATTTTTAGTGTCTTAGTCATTAACGTGACAGTTTACTTGTATACGAAGACAATAGAGCATAAACACGAAACTATATATTCCATATTTTGTAATTTATTGTTAATTATGTTTAGGTTATAAAATACATTTCATGAATGGAAGCCTAAACAACAAAGTAGTCGATAATATAGTCGGCATGTGACGTCACACACTGTCGATCAAAGTAGGTTTGCTATCGAAAATTTGTATTCAACTCACAGTCGTGTTGGGTATTAAATTCTGATTTTGTTGTTGTTGTTTATCATCATCATCATCATCATCATCATCATCATCATCATCATCATCATCATCATCATCATCATCATCATCATCATCATCATCATCATCATCATCATCATCATCATCATCATCATCATCATCATCATCATCATCATCATCATCATCATCATCATCATCATCATCATCACCATCATCATCATCATCATCATCATCATCATCATCATCATCATCATCATCATCATCATCATCATCATCATCATCATCATCATCATCATCATCATCATCATCATCAACAACAATGACAACAATTTTTCAGCAGATTATGCGTCAGTATTCTGTAGAGCCAATCAAAATAAAGAATTGAAGATAAATATGAATTATGCATCAACTGATAGCTACGTCATGAATCCTAGGAAAGCAGTTCTCAAGTTTTGCGGTCGCGGCATGTATTGTGTTGAATGTTGTTTTGTTACTATATATACTAAACCGTTCGCTGTTATTACGGTTAGCTAAATCAAACACAGGGGGGGTACAGGTGGTAGGCCTATGTTGTTCTTCTTTTTGTTATACAACAGACAGCCTAGTCATGTTACCAAATCATGTTACCAAACTCTGGAACACACAAGCTACCATCTTACAGTGGGCATCTTTCTACGTAATATTGTTCTCCTGCATAGAGGCATATTTGTAAAGAAACAGATTGCATCAAATCTAAAAAAACTGTCTGAACTTATAAGAGAGTATATAGCCTATTCAAACTTATCATTGCAGTTCATGTATTCCTGATGGTATAAGGTATAAATTATAGAGGTTTGCTTCCGAAAATTATATTAATTCTTTCCCTAGCACCGCACGTCGTCTCATTTATAAATAAATATGAAAAGCTTTTAAATTAACCTACTACCTGACGAAATCGCCATGACGGTAGTGCTATAAACACTGAAATCGCGAAAATAAATATAAAAATGCTGACTTACGTCTTGGCCAGGACTATAAGTCGAAAATCGGGAATATTTTAATACTACAACTGTGAAAGATTCGTAGCTATAGTTTAAATCAGTTTAGTGTATTGAACCCACACATTTGCAATAATACTAGTATAACATATAATGTATTTATAATGCCAAACTTAAGATCGGAACTCAATCGACCAAATTGGCAAAAAAAAAAAAGTTATAGCCATTTGTTATCACTCATTATAATTATATGACTTAACGATTTCCTGTTGTTTTTCCACTATTTAATTAACTGTGTGTATTTTTCATGATTATAATAAAAAGCGAAAGTTGCACTTCATGAGGCTTTCATTTCCGTGACTTTGTAACCTTGTCAAGAGCGGAATAATGATCTTAACAACGAAATATACTCTAGGCATTGTAAAACCACGCCCTCTAGTTGTGCGTTAGCGCTTGTCCTACAAATGGAAAAGCTGTTCAAAGATGTATTCGGCCTCCCCAATTTTAGTCTACATCATATCAATTGGAACACGTCATTGCTTTAAAAAACAGAACTCACCCCATCTTTGACTTCCTTCTCGTGTTTTGTTTGCGTATGTGTTTGTGGAATGGAATATGTTATGTTTTCGAAATATTAAGTTATAATTACGGACTCTCAAATACATCAATAATTATTTCACTTAGAAAACCTTAATTTTGTAACAAAAGCGGTTTGCATTTAATATTTGTTTGACTAGGCCTATAATTGCCAAAAAATAATCCCGGTGATCAATTTAAGGTACATTAATCTTATTTTAGGTGACGTAAGTCTCCATGAAGTTGATCGGAATGTGTTCAAATTTCCGACCTAATGAAGACAAGGTCAGTCTTGACATAATTAAACGAGTTACATTCGTGCTAAAATCATTTAAGCAACACGGAAGTTCAAAACTATTGTAAGAGCCTTTGATATTTGGGACTTAATACCAAACAATGCTATTAGGCATAATGCACGGATCACTAAATCGTGTTCGTCATAGGACGAGATCAAAACTCACTGACATAAGATGACTGCTTTCATTATGGAATCGCGTCCTCTATTTCGAAAGAAAATAATTCGAAAATATATTTAGCCGCGCTTATACGTACAAATATGATATAATGCTTAATGGACTGTTCTGATGAATCGAATCGTGCTTACACTGACGATGTAGGAGTTGATAAAAAATATTGTTGTTTATTTTTTCATAAACATTTTTTTCATAAACATAATCGACACTGAAACTCATGTAAACAGCCATCTTCAAAATATTATGATTGTCATAAATAAAATAAAATAAAACAAAACTGAAACAGATTTAACTCGACGATGTCATATTTAGACTTGATGAAGGCTTATATAGCGTGTGAAGGAACATTAAATCTGTGATCTCTTCCAATTGGAAACAGATTGGGAACAGAAGTTGTTGAATACTGTTATTTCAATAATTAATAATTACGGGTGTTTTCTGGATGTGAAGGGTAGGAGGTGGGGGGATAAGGGGGAGGAGGGAGGGGGAGGGATAAGGGGGGGGAGTAAGGTTTCATGACAGTTAACTCTTCCACATACGTGGTTAATAATACTAATAATAACTAGTCTTATATAGCGCACAGACTCCAACAATGCGCTTCATGGGTGCTAAAGGGTGCAAACACTGATAGAGTTGAGCGAAAAGAAAGGTTTTCCATACAATAACTCCCACCCTTCACATCCAGGAGACACACCTCCCAGGAAACACAAAACAACTTCCTGAAGCAGCAAATGAAAATCTGTTTCCAAAGTTTTAATAAAATACGGATGCGTATTTGTATCTTCTTTATAAACATTAACGAACATCATAATTTCTGCCAACATAATATATTATATTCATGGACTTTAATTATTAAAGGAATCAGAAACGTGAGGAAAAAACTGACTGGGACTTCCAAACCAGTTCTGAAAAGCCTATGACATTTTTGTATCTAGTATGTATCAAACGGAATTCGCAATAATGACGTAATACGATACAGCCTGTAATTTTGGCAAATTAATAAGCTATATACATACTTTAAGGAACGACTACAATGGAATAATAGTTTCTTAGCGCTCGAGTGTCAGTCAAAAGTATATTATGGTCAATACAATGCGAAAAAGCGGTACGAAATCCAAAATCATTTCCATGAAGATAACAATATTATTAGATGGCTGCAAAACTCTTCCGTAGAGACTGAAATGATCAAACGCGCCTGATTTTCACTGACAAGATGTATATGAGTTATGACAGTGTCAGTACGTGTATCTGTTCATTAACCGATGAATCATAGTCTTAATCAATCTTGCTTTGCATGATTTCATTTCGTTCATTACCGGTTCCGCCAACCACCCCCCTCCCTCATACATTACGTAATTCACGCCAATATTTTATTTAACCCCCAACAAAATTGCGACTTATAGTCTGAAGTATGTGATTTGTGGTTCGAAAGAAATTGTTCATTGTCTTATACAACAGAGTAAATTTATCATTATATATTCATCATTAAAAAACAGTCATTTACCAATAAATAAAAATTCGTCTGCAACAGAGTGTGTTATGAATTATATTGATGTTGATTTACGGCCTTCCATATATATACATATATATATATATATGTATATCTGTGTGTGTGTGTCTCTGCGTAATAGAAAACATTGTATTCATAACCGTGCTTTTTTAATGCTATGAACCCAAACTGGCCAATATCTTTAATTAAAAAAAAAAAACAATTAAAAAACTTTTTAAAATTCAACTGTGAATTTTTTAAAAGGACACTTCTTATTCTTCATAATTTTCCAGAACGTTATACACCTCACTGTATACATCAGTGGACCCTCCAGACCATCTGATTCGATTATGGATATTTTGTTGGATATGATGATCAGGAAAATGTTGCTTTAGAATGATATATATATATATATATATATATATATATATATATATATATATATATAAGGAGAGAATCTTTTGACGTATGAAAAACTTCCTGTAATAATCATCAACTTCTCGTCGAATGCCCTCATTTTCAAACACGAGTTCCCCTTTCATCGTTAGTGAGGTGACTCAATAACGTACTGACATAATTACGTTTTTTTCTAAATCCAGGAACACTCTTTGACGGTGTCTCCCCCCCCCCCTGGCTTCTTCTTCTATCCATTCCATATGTGATCTGATTCAACTCCCTATAAACCCATTTGGTTTTCTTTCAAATTCCTGGAGCTCTTTTTCCAACCCTTCTAAGTAAATATTTGCAGCTATGTTCTCGGAATAATGGTTTTTCAATGCGCTGGATTTCCCGTAGCGCGAACAATTCCCCCATCTCGTTCTGGACTTTCTGTTGAAAAGAGGGGGTAGGACATATTGTTTTACCTCCTCTTCCATTCATAAGAAAAGTTTCGAAGAAGAGTTGATCAGCTATGGTTAAGTTGGACTTTCATCCTCATATATACGTACATTTATATAACACATATCGATCATATATAGAGGAGACATGTGTACATCATGTAAACCTTTCCGAAATATTTCATATTTGGTCACATTTAGTTGCAGCATTGTATAGAGTTGTGTTGAATGTAGTATAAGTTCTTATGTAATGGGTCTTTTTTTTTTTTGTTCTTTCAAACTTACGACAAAACGGGTTTAAGCAGGAAATCCATAAACGTGTGTAAATCACCCTTTGAGAATAATCCTATAGTTTGTTGTTGTGTTGCCGTTGTTTTTTCGTTTTTTTTCCCGTTTCCGTTTATCATTTCATTTTTATTTATTTATTTTTGCTCTTGCTTAGAATGCACTTCGTGATTTCACCACGACAACTAAATCTTACCTGTCTGTCTGTCCGTGTTAATGACACCGTTCAGAAGTTGGATTTGCATATTGTATCTCTCTCTCTCTCTTTTTGGTTGATCGAAAGTTGGGTTAATGTAATACAATTGGAAAACTTTTATCTGACGCGAACATCTCATGATGGCCACTGCATATATATATATATATATATATATATATATATTGTAGACACAGTTCATGACAGGTAACCCATCAGCGAGTTTGTTTTCCGCGTCACGTGACAAACAGGGTTGCCCACCCAACTGTGACACTTGCAAAATCGCTGTAAAGAAGAATAACCATAACAACTCCCTGGAATAACTGTTTCGCAAAAAAACTGTGTCTATAAGATTAAATGCAATCTTTGCTCGTCTATATACATCGGCGAAACGGGGTGTACCATTGGAACAAGAATAAAAGAGCATCTACGTATGACTAAACAGACCATATACACTCATTTACAAACCCACAATATAAATCCGAAATCTGGAGAAAACATCAATTGGCAAATCCTACATCGCAACTTACCTAATACCAGTGAACGAAAAATAACCAAAGCCCTTACCATTAAAGCCAGTAATAAGTTAATGAATGACTGTGCTGGACGTCAATTGGATATTTAAGCTTTTCGCCTCTTGCCGGTCCGTCTGTGCGCTCCGAATACAGTTTGTTCGCTGGTACGTTTCAGCTCAGGGGAATTGGTTGTTAAGTTTTTACTTATATACACGGAGTCGGTAGTTGCACCTCATTCCTTGATAAAGCCTTAACCGGCGAAATATTGGAACACACAGCTTTGTATACTTTCTTACTGTGCTTGTTGAAGTCTATATATATATATATATATATAAAGTTCGAATTATCTTCGTTCGATAATTTCGTTCGATAAACTAAGTTCGAAATTAAGTTCGAGATATCTTAAATTTAACTCGAGATATCTGAAATAGAATTTTAGATATCTGAAATAAGAAACAATTTAAGATATCTAAAATTCCCGAATAAATGTTAAAATGGTTTTTCATACGTCCGGTCTTCAACCCTTCAGTGAGGCATTTGCTTCTCCATACATGCGAAAACTGATGACGCGAGGAGTGATTGAACGGGGCAGTAGGCGAGGGGGGGGGTGGGGCGGGGGGAACAGAAGAAGATCTGATCACCCCTGCACTGCAGCTAAGGACGTCGCCAGTTTGTCAAAATTTTCATGAGACTGGACTATGGTATATCTACATCAAAGAGGGCGGGTCTTCTCCCTCCTGAGCAACTCGTTCTTCATACGGACTTCTTTCACTGCTGTTCTTACTTCAATCTGCAAAATCTTCCAATTTAATGTGCTAATTTATTCTGAAACATGGACATTAATAAGCTTCAATACACATAACAAGTTCAATTAACTGCTCCTTTTTTATTGATGAATGTGCTTAGATTAAGTCTGCTGATCTTTACAACAACAAAAATTTAAAACAAGGAATAGTTCTTCGAGTCCAAATCTGATTCGAAACTAGTACATGCATTATGGTTTATATCAATTGGCATGACTGATGACTTTGAGAAAAGAAGCCCCCCTTCCCACCCCTACTTCTTTTTAAATTACTGCAAAGTTGTAGGAGACATGCAGGTTTCAATCACTCCAACCTACCCCCCCCCCCACCCCCAAATAATGTTACTTGCTGAAGCGAGGAAGATTTATAGATTTGACTTATTACAAAGTAGAACTAGGCCCCATCCTGCTCTGATGGCTTGCAACAAGCTGTGCAACATTTCCATTCCCCCCCCCCCCCCCCACCAAAAAAAAAAATGATATCACTTGCTGATGCAAGGAAGACTAATAGATTAGACTCATTACAAAGTAGAGCTTGGTCCCATCCTGCTCTGATGACTTGCAAGATGCTATAAAAGAAGCTGATGGAGGTTGGCTCGGGCGAATTGTACCAGAGATGTGCCTTGGGTCATCCTCGGCAAGAACAACACCTAGTTGAGAATTGACATCATCAAGCCTCCGTCTAAATATGTCCTTCATCAGTTGCGGAATGTGCTTGTTACTATTCTTTTCCATAACAGGAACACAGGTCCATCTGCCTGCAGACTTTTTTCTTGTAAACCTGAAAGTAGAATCACAAAAATAAACTATCAGGGAGGAAAGTAATGTTTCTCAGGGGAGGAATTCAAGCAAGAAGACATTTGGCTAGGCTATGTAGAAAGAGTTAGGTACTGAAGTAACTGTAATTTTAGATTTAGGAGAGAAAATAACGATTTCAATGAAAGAAACACTTTTCAAGGGAGGCAAATTGGCTAGGCTGTATGGGAAGAGATATTTGTAGTAAAGGTAGAAAGGAAAAGAAATTCCTACAGTTATTGCACTTAGGACCTAGGCCTACTAAATTTATTCTTTCCACATAGCCTAGCCAATATGCTTTCATCAACTTCCTCCCTGGAAAAATGATAATTTCCTCCCCATGATTTAGGAGGTAAGAAACGTTTTTAGGGGAGGAAACTAACGTTATTTAGGGCAGGAAACTAACGGGAACCGCCTGAACATAGGCCCCATGATTTAGGCCACAGCATACGAAATCACTGCCATCATTCATAGCCCATGCCTTGTAAAGTCTAGTGTTAAGTATCTATATATGCGTTAATCAGCACTGTAACGTTAGTCAGCACTGTATCAAGAACATAGACTTGTTGCAATTTGATAAGACTATGACTGTGAAGAAAGAGTAAGAAAAGTAAGAGCGTTTAGCCTTACTGGCCTTGGTAGTGCTAGTAAATAGTAGGCTAAGTACCCTATACTAGTACTACAGACTTAGTATAGGCCCTACTACTGGCCTAGGCTAAACTAGATACTGTAGTAATAATAGTGGAGGCAGAGGTTCGTTCTCAGTTTCTCTCATCGATAATGAGAAGTAACGTTAAATCATGTAAACAAAAAATGTAACGTTTTTCTGTAGCATCTTGGGAATCCATTTCTTATAGCTAGTAGTACTAGTAGTATATTGTTTTATTTTAAAAATCCCGCGTAGGCTAAGTAAGGCAGGCCTGTACACATACTTAATCTAGGCTATCCCTAACATTACATGTATTATTATTTCGACGAAAGTATATGACTACGTACGTTGCGACTAACCTTCGTACCAAGGAGCAAAATAATAGCCACCCCGTGTATTCATCCAATATAAGCACCGCCCCATATATGAATATTCATACGCGTATTCAAACGACAAAAATGGATATTCATACGCCACTTTTTTGTAACTTCCGCTTTTTCATCATCATCACAAGTTTTCAGTACATGATCGTATATGTTTTGATGTACATCTTACGTTTTTAGTACATCATCGGATGTTTTGATGTACATCTTAGTTTTTTAGTACATCATTATATATGTTTTGATGTACATCTTAGTTTTTTAGTACATCATCGTATATGTTTAGTACATGATCGTAAGTTTTTAGTACATGAACGTATAAAATTAGATCATCATAAACATCATCATATGTTGTGGTCCTTTTCGCGTTTCATAGCTCCAAGTATAGCTGTTTCCGTGTATTAGCGGCCATAACCTGGTCAGCCGCTTCCAACAGGCCTGCTGATCCAAGTGAGGATCGCCGTCCGTATGAAAGCCATTTTAACATTTAATCGGGAATTTTAGATATCTTAAATTGTTTCTTATTTCAGATATCTAAAATTTTATTTCAGATATCTTAAATTAAGTTCGAGATATCTTAAATTTAACTCGAGATATCTGAAATAGAATTTTAGATATCTGAAATAAGAAACAATTTAAGATATCTAAAATTCCCGAATAAATGTTAAAATGGCTTTTCATACGTCCGGTCTTCAACCCTTCAGTGAGGCATTTGCTTCTCCATACATGCGAAAACTGATGACGCGAGGAGTGATTGAACGGGGCAGTAGGCGGGGGGGGGGGGGTGGGGCGGGGGGAACAGAAGAAGATCTGATCACCCCTGCACTGCAGCTAAGGACGTCGCCAGTTTGTCAAAGTTTTCATGAGACTGGACTATGGTATATCTACATCAAAGAGGGCGGGTCTTCTCCCTCCTGAGCAACTCGTTCTTCATACAGACTTCATCTCTAACAAGCGAGAGTATTGTGCAAGCCTTCACTTCATTTCACTTCAACACTATATATTATAGTTTTTTATGAGTTTGTTTGTCAAGAGGCCACTGGTTCTGAATCCCGTTAATCTAGCCATTAATTTCTTTGCTCTAGTTTCTATTCTCTAAAAGTTCCATTTACTTATATACAGATCACTTTGACAGTTTACTGCAAACCTTCCAAATGTAATCGGTTTCAAGCACAAATCAAGAAGAGCCACATTATATCAAAACTATACAGTATGAAATGTTTCCCCCGAAAGGAATTGAGAGCGGTATTGCAAAACTTAGCAAGCATAGACTATACGGATGATGTGTGACCTGATTAATTCACTTTGGCTTCGGCTTTGAGTGAGGAGTGCAACGTTTCTGTATGCTGCCGTGTTGGAGAAAGAAAAATCGTAATCGTAATTTACGAACTTTGCGATCCGCGCTATAGTCATTGCCGACTTTTTGCAATTTTGAAGGTCAGTATAAGAGTGACTCCATAGTTTTCCATTTCGAGAAACCAAAAAGCCTAAATAAAGGTCTTGAAGTGCATTTGCCCAGATGACATCACAGTTCCCTATACTGTAATCCCACTTCCTGGAGTAGATAAAGGTTTAGCCAGTTAAAATATGTTGCACTCAAGCAACCATATCTCAAGTTTAAAGAGGCAAGATATTGAGATGGGGGAGGGGGAGGGGGAGGGGAGGGGGGTAACCAGCAGCGTGGATATTTTCTCTCTTCAATGTGAGTACCACATTGTTATCAACAGAAGAGTGGCGGAGGATAGTTGTATGAGTATAGAATGGGGAATTCCTTTTTGGCAGCTGAAATCTCAGACGATACAAACTTTGTTGCAGTCGTGATCAACGCTGTGCTGTAAAGCTGAGTCGTATGTATGTATTTGTATGTATGTATTTTAGATCCTCCTGTAAGCAGGGACTCGCGAAGAAGCCTCATCGGCTTATCGAAGCCCCAAGCTGACCGAAGTCAGTCTCTTAGATTCATATTTAACATCCATGATTATGAATTTTCAATTGTCAACAACTTTGTAACTGGACGACATACATGTAGGGAACAACAGGGGGAAACGAAAATGGAAAGAAAAAGGTAACGTGGGGATGTATGCCATTTACAGGACGTAACTGGGCGACATACATCAATCTTGGGAGGAACTCGAACCGGGAACCTTATGATTGAAAGGCACCGGCGTGAACCACTGAGCTAACACTCCACGTTATCATCCACTGGAGTTATCATCCACTGGCCCTCCTTCCTGCACCGCTAACGTTACTTGTTACAACATTTATATCATGCGGAAAAAAATAGGTGAGCACAACTTTTCAGCTGTTATGATTCGTTTAATATAATCTAAAGAAACTATTTCTCGTGCCGATATCACCTTCAGGTGTTGGTGTCTTCCTGTTAACAGTGACGTAAGCACGGTATTATCTATCGAGAGTCACGACGCACCTTATATAATAAGATGTATCACGATATATATATATATATATACTGAGAGAAAATATTCCAATTCAGATCTGAGAAGGACTAGCGTCAATTGCACAACCGAAAAAGATTTCATTTTGAAGCAGATCACGATGAAGTTGTACGTGTTCGCTATCTTGTTATTGGTCGTCGTAACCGATTGCACCAAACGTAAGTTTGTATCTTTTACGATATTCAATATCAATAAACTGCAACTATATATACGCTTTCATTTCATGTATTGAAATTTCACCTTTTTCTTATCGTAAGTTGGTTACAATTTGCAGCACTAAAACAATGACAATATTTAAGGATCATTTAAGGATCTACTGGGCCAGGGGAGGATCTATGTGTTTTATATATATATATATATATATATATATATATATATATATATATATATATATATATATATATAATATTTATATATATATATATATATATATACACAGAACACAGTACCTATTGTACATCTTAAAGTTTTGTACCAAAGAAAAAAACTGGATCGTGCTATAAATCGGTAGCGTGTGCTATTAGGATTAGAACTGAGGATATACGTGTAAACCCAACAAATCCAGGTTGATGCATGCATTTGTTGGGATTACGCATATCCTCAGTTATTACTGTAAACCTAATAGCACATGCTACCGATTTATCATATTTATCAGCACGATCCAGTTCTTACTGTGGTACCGCAAAACTTTAAGATGTACGGTATAGTTACTGTAATCTCTGTGTGAATCGGTAGTCCCATAGATGGCATATAGAAAAACGTTACATAGCCTACACCTATAGTATCGAAACTAGCCTGAAAAGTTGGAACACTTCGCGTCAAATCACACGAGGACCGGGTCAATGGGGCACTCTAGTTCTTGCTAAAATGCAGCACAAAGTTATAAAGTCTCAAAGTGTGTTTGCCAAATTTTAACTTCGACCTTTCCAACTTACTGCCGTAAAAGCTCAGTGAAAATGACACAGTTCTAATCAATTTTCACATTAATGTTCATTATTTTTTATTGAGATATCTGTCGTTAAACATTTTTAGCTGAATAAAATTCGCCTGATTTTTTAACAGGTCCGTAGATTCTACAAACTTCAATCAAAATTTGCCAGCCCCGCCCAACAGATCATGCGCCAATCAAATCTCTCTGTTTTGTTTACGACCGTTGTGCCTAGCCTAGGAATTACTTTCACTTTCGTGGCTTGCCTGTGTTAGGTCCATTATCTTGAATAGTATCTTTCTTTCGGTCTTACCGATGTAGCTTGCGTAATTGTGTCATTTCCTTCCATTACAAGGCATCAACAGGTTTTTTTCAGACGTTTCCTCCGTGAAATTGGTTCAAAAAAGTGGACGATACTAGTTTATATTTGTTACATTTGTGTAATGAACATGTTGATATGGGCGGTCGCGGTGATTTTACGGTAAATCGTTTGCGCCATAAGGGCAAAAGAAAAATAAGTATCTTTCTTCCGGTTGCGACAGCTTTTCTCCATTAAACCCACCTGGTCAGAGTGAATTTGAATAAGAAACATTTCATCTGCTTCAGAAGTTTGTTTTCCGAAATTCATCAGCAAACACGTATTTAGACTTGAAACTATTACCAACTACGGAGACACGTAGTTGATATTACTCCAAACCGTTTTTTTGCATAAACAAATGTCAGTCAGAAGAAAGTCATGATATGCCCACCATCATATTAATTAATTTATATTTACATATTTATTAATGAATCGTGTCCTAGAACAAAGAGGCGATAATCACTCACGGTCACTTGGGTTGTAATTTGGTTTCAAAAGCAGTGATTATATAAAAAAAAATATATATATATATATATATATATAAAATAAAAAGTGAGCTGATGTTTGTTTATGATACTTGTTTTGGTCGTTTCCGGGTAAGTTGCCGGTACGAAAGTGCTGGCATGTGTGTGGGGATTGTTTGTGTGATGTTCTTGACTAGTAAAAACAACGTAACTAAAAAGGTCGAAGGTCAATGTCATTTGGGGTCAACATATGTCAAAGTCTGTCTAGAACATTTTAAACATGGCAAGTCAAGAAGCAATTCTCTTTTGACGTTCGAACTTGTTATACTATGTGGAGTACGGTACCCAAAATAAGTGTTAGACCTCTTTTGAAAACGGAGGCGTTGAAAGGTCATTTTCGGACAACAGACGGCATCTCATAGAATACTTTGTTTCAGGTATATAACCTATTGTATCCTCTCTCTTTTTCTTTAGGTAAACATAAAACAGCTTATATAGGTATTGGCAAAAGACAGTGGAGAGAAGACAAACGGGCGACAGGATGGACCACTCAAGACCGATCATCGGCAGTACGTTTGACCGACAGTGGTCTCATCTCTCTTTTTTTCTTCATAATCATTCGAATTTTAAGTGTGCATATGTGTTGATGACCTATATCGGATAGGGTATAGCATACGCTCATTGAAAGCCCCATTGACTTACACATTAAATCACAAAAGTAATGTGGTCTCTAAGTCTTGATAGAAGTTCTCACTAGCTAAACGCTACCCATCCATGGATAGCTGACAAGTTGGCCTTTCATGGCACCAACAATTTCCCATATCATGACGGTGAATTTTTTTTTTGCTGTCAGGGCCTACATTTTTCGTCACTTGAAACAAACCTTTTCACTCGGTATAGTATAACAATTTTCGTACGCTGCTCCATGGGAGACCTAAAGGGGTCTAAAATCGCCTCAATTAATCACCCCCCCCCCAAAAAAAATGCTCTCCTGTTGCATTTTTGGCACTTTTCCTGAGATAGGAGAACATCCGGGCGGATTGATATAGGCTCTAATATGCCAGGAGTATGCCACTGTAGAGTATACAGGTGGACAAAAGTGTCACCCGCGGGCCTATATATTTTTTGCGGCTTGTTAGGTTTCAAAACTCTTTTTTTATGGGGCCGCATAAAGTGTATACCTTACTGTAATAAATATCTCTTCTTAGCACTTACAATATACTCAATGGGAAGCGATGAATTTGGCTCAATTAGAGAATTTAAGAAGGGGAAAATGAGTATTATTTATGTATATTTTAAGTTTTCGTAAATATTGGTTCTACTGCATTGTGATAGGATATTTCAACTTGGCAGATGGACAATGCCCGTCTGTGGGGCTTTCTGAACATTCGTTTCCAATATATTACAATATTTCCATTTATTCTCATCTTTTCGAGAGTGTATACATCCTTAAATGTTGCGGCCCGCATAAAATTGGATACAAAAGCTCACTTTGACCCCCCCCCCCTACCCCCAGATCAATTCCGTGCCCGCCCTGATTAGTTGATATGGGAAGTAAGCCCGTATACTCCCATTAGAATACTCCTACCCCCTCAAAATTTGGAATGCTGATTATCTATAGCTCTATTAAATTCTAGTGTCCAAGATATGTGTGCCTAGTGGGAATACATTGATACACTGATCATATCTTTAAAAAGTCACTAAAGAAATATCTTCCATTTTAAAATCGCAATTAAGCAGCAAATATTCAACACGCTGTTTCAGTTGAAAGTTTCCAATTATATGCTCTGCTTGGTTCCATGCAGGTGTCGTTTGACACAAAGTATACACCCCTAAGTTTAGAAAAGAAATCAAAGAACTATATACTTTTGTCACTCTAGAGAAGGTCCTGTAGAAAGACTGAGGCTGATTTCGGGAAGGGGCTCTGTAAGTGGAACACTAATTGAGAAAACGTTAATTAATCAGAACTGTTTTCCACAAATGTAGAAACTGGGCCAATTTTCCACCCCAATTCAGCTCAAGGATCTGATCACTCTGATCAGTTGATTTGAGCGATTCAGTCTGTATTGCAAATAAGGTATACTCGTTTGTCCTCTCCATTTGAATGAACATTAACTCTATATCTCTATTATTTGTAGTTTCCAAGATATGTGCGGTCGAGATTCAACCGCTTAGAAGAAAGGGCTCCTGAAGAACCTTTAATCGTAAGTTTGACCCACAGTAGTCGTAAATGTGTTCTTCATTCATTTTCATTGGGTCCAAAAAGCTCGTGGAATCCGACCAAGGGCCATTGTGCGCCTCTTGAATCATATAATTCCGCAATTGAAGAGGAATATTTTCCCATCTGATGTAAAAACACACATACCTATGCCCCTGACTTCCTCGACAATCTCAGCATAACTGAGAGACAGGCTATCAAAGAACTCCGGAAGCGCAATGATATTGTCATCAAGCCAGAAACAGGTTTTTCTATTGTCGCAATGGGCAAACAAGTATATATATATATATATATATATATATATATATATTTATATATATATATATATATATATATATAACTTAGTATATATAACTTAGTATATATGAGGTTGTAAATTGACGAAAAGTTAGAATTTTGGAACGAATCCCCTCAAAGGTTAGTCGTTTTTTAATGAAGCGAATTTCTGCTTCAGTGTGCAAGTTTCTATTCTTTACAGTCATCAGAGCCTTAGACTCAAACTCATTTGCTCCGACGACGCACATGAGTATGAACACAGGTATCTATCTTACCCGGATATTTCTTGACTTTCCTTTGACCCCTTCAGAATTATCAGCCAGGGCATTAATATGGTCAACAGATTAATCCCAAAAGTCTAAAAACACGTATTCCGTTTCTAACCTATGTAAAATCCCCCCTCACTCCCCCCCCCCCCCCACCATAAAATCCCTTAAGGACTTTGTGCACGCGTTTTACTTAAAACTATCATTCAATATGATGAAAATAAAATCATATTGAAATCGCGTCAGTTACACGGATAGCCACGGATGGATGCTGTGGTGAAAGCACGATTCACATGGCGAGGAAGAGAAAAGCACATGGTTTTATGGCCTATGCGTGATTTATACACGTTGAGTCATTCTTTTCTATAGTTTTACACTCATTTCAACTAGAACGAAAGCAACTTCTTATATTTAAGAAACTACAAGTTAAAAATGACGTCATATAATCACCGATCCTCCAAATTGCAGAAATGGCAGAGAGAAAACCACATTAGTGAAAGTAAAGTGACTGATATATTATGAATACTTTGCCAGTATAAGCAAAGTTATGTAAGACAAGGGGACAATTGGAATAGACTGCAGCAAATCGTTAGCGTTTAGAACGATCGTCGTTCACAAGACAATAACAAGATTTAGTACTCGGTGTTATCGAAAGATTGTCTCATATATATGTAAAAGTAAAGAATTGATTACTAGCACCAAACGTTGACACTTTCCTTGGGCTAACTTTTGGTGGAAAATTGGCCCAGTTTCTGACATTTGCGAAAAAACAAAGTTCTGACTTATTTAAGCTCTATACTTACTGTCAAAATACATAACCCAAACTTTCGCGCCTTAAAATGTTTGCTTTAAAATTAAGCCTCGACGTGAAAGTTTGTTGGGATTCTTAAAACATTCACGTTTTTTTTTTCTCAATTAGTGTTTCACTTACAGATCCTTCCGAATCCACCTCAATCTTTCTATAGGAACCTCTTTATAGATAGACGACTTATTAGTTCTTTTATTGTTTATCTAAACTGACGGGTGTACTAAGGGGTGTAAACTAATAGGTGTAACTTAAGTGGTGTAAACTTAGGGGTGTACTTTGTGTCAAGCGACACCTGGATCAAAACAGAGCATATTGTAAACTTTCATTTGAGGAAGCTTGTGGACTGTTTGCTGATATAACTGCAATTTTAAAATGGAAGATATTTCTTTATGGACACTTAAATGATATGTCTCCAGGCTTGATGAGACGGGGGGAGGGGGAGGGGAGCTACAGCCACATATCCCGGGGAAATATGGAATGAATAAATTATGTATTCTATATACAGAAAATGAAATCGTCAACAACAAAAAATTGTACCCGGGACGCCACAGCCATTTGCTTTCTCATCATGGGGTTGTTATGATATAATCTTGTAGTTGCACAACATCAGTGTTGATTGAAAGGCCACCGTATAAGTAACATACATGTCAAACAACGGGAGCGGGGAATTTTATATTATTATATATATTTTTACTTTCATATTTTGCCTTACCTTCTCTTTTTCTTTCTCTTCTTTTTGATTTCAATATAGGCTCAACCAACAGAAGACGACAAACCATCTTTAAAGGACCTGATGCACACGTTAATTAACGAGTTGAACCTTCAACTGAATGAAGACAGTTTTATGTTGGAAAATTATGGGTCCTACTGAAGATTTAAGATTAAGTAGTTGTTTTGTTTGTGGTCAAATAAGAAGTTTTCTATAATTAAAAAAAAAAATTGGTGCAGAAAATGAAATGTTACTTTCTTAAAAGTCCTGTTTGTAAGTAGATAGTCAGACATCTTTCGTTATAAGTATTAAATTTGTAATCCCCGTCTTTGATCAGGCCGTTAGTACAAACTTTTCATTCCCGTTTACTCGAACATATATATATATATATATATATATATATATATATATAAATCGTAAATATATAACATATTTTGTATCGAATACCAAACTTCGACAGGGATGAGGGCGTTCTTCAAAAGAAATCTACACCATTTCTATACATAGTACGTTTCCGAGGTATAGAAAATAGATATCAACTCTGTATGTAGGCTACTTTTTATACGAGGTTTTTTGTTTTCCTTTTTTAACACTCCTTTCTTCAATTGTTCAGAATTCAATCAAGTAATATAACATATGATTAATTTTACATTCTGGATAATAAAAATTATAATCATGCAAACAATTAATACAAATTCGTGTTCGTGTCTCTATGTAATACTATTGCGGAAGTATAGTGCACCTCTATTTAGACCTTTATACCAGGGATCTTGTGTTCAAAACCCACTGTCACGGTGGCCACCAGCGTAGGAGGGATAAGGGTAGAAACCCCAGTCCAAGTTTCTTGAACCCCCTCCCCCTTCGAAAACAATACGAGAAAGATGGAAATATCAATCAATTTTTCCTGATATACACTTACTTTATTAAATTTATATATAAACGAATCATTGTCCCCAATTTGTTTAGATAATGGCATAGCCATTGAAGTTATTATTTCTTAAAGGTTTAGTGTTTTTTCCATCTTGTTGATGTATTGCACACTACGGAAATCTTTTTATGGGTATCGTTTTTAGAGTAAAAGACATATAAACATTGTCCAGTACTTAAAACAGAAACCACATGTGAATGGTCATATTGGAGTAGTTTACTTTACCCTCTTCACTCGGATTCTCACCTTTCTGTTGATATTCGATTACAATCCTTGTTATTCTTAGGAACAGTTCCTCACAGGCGACTTCAAAGTGTCCCCCTCCCCAGGCGCGTAGCCTAGAGGGGGGGGGGCTAAGGGGGCGACCCCCCCCCTTGAGCATATTTTGTTTGTATTTTTTTTATGATATATTAATTAATATTATATATGAATTAAGTATTGCTCTACCTATTCATTGCTTCAATGTCGAATTTATGAAGAAAAAACCCTTTCGTAATAACTCAAAGTGTTAGCTGAGTGTATAACATTAAATGTGTTAGCTAATTCATTATATTGCACTTCACATTTTTGGATAAAAATCTTTTCATATGCAGAAAGATAAAATCTAAATAACAGGTAGTCTGACGATGTTCATGCAAGAATGGAAGGTCTTATTCCATGCATGTCAAACTGCCAATACCCACCACACCCCACCCACACCCCAATACCAAGCAAACTTTACAATCTAATAGTGCAACATACATATAGGGTATGTACTTGGCTGTAATGGAGGGGTAGGCACCTCTGACTGGAGAACTCATCGTGCTCTTTAGTTCTTGGAGTATTTATGCAGCTTTGGTCTCCACCTGACACTCACTTTTCACCTGTGGCTCCAAGTATAGCTGTTTCCGTGTATTAGCGGCCATAACCTGGTCAGCCGCTTCGACATGCCGGCTGATCCAAGTGAGGATCGCCGTCCGTATGAAAGCCATTTTAACATTTATTCGGGAATTTTAGATATCTTAAATTGTTTCTTATTTCAGATATCTAAAATTCTATTTCAGATATCTTAAATTAAGTTCGAGATATCTTAAATTTAACTCGAGATATCTGAAATAGAATTTTAGATATCTGAAATAAGAAACAATTTAAGATATCTAAAATTCCCGAATAAATGTTAAAATGGCTTTTCATACGTCCGGTCTTCAACCCTTCAGTGAGGCATTGCTTCTCCATACATGCGAAAACTGATGACGCGAGGAGTGATTGAACGGGGCAGTAGGCGGGGGGGGGGGCAGGGGGAACAGAAGAAGATCTGATCACCCCTGCACTGCAGCTAAGGACGTCGCCAGTTTTGTCAAAGTTTTCATGAGACTGGACTATGGTATATCTACATCAAAGAGGGCGGGTCTTCTCCCTCCTGAGCAACTCGTTCTTCATACAGACTTCATCTCTAACAAACGAAAGTATTGTGCAAGCCTTCACTTCACTTCAACACTATATATTATAGTTTTTTATGAGTTTGTTTGTCAAGAGGCCACTGGTTCTGAATCCCGTTCTAGCCATTAATTTCTTTACTCTAGTTTCCATTCTTTAAAATTTCCCAGACGGTTTCCGTTATGCATTTACTTATATACAGATCACGTTGACAGTAACCATGCAAACGTTCCAAATGTAATCGGTTTCAAGCACAAATCAAGAAGAGCCACATTATATCAAAACTATACGGTATGAAATGTTTTCCTCGAGAGGGAATGAGAGCGGTATTGCAGAACTTAGCAAGCATAGACTATACGGATGATGTGTGACCTGATTAATTCACTTTGGCTTCGGCTTTGAGTGAGGAGTGCAACGTTTCTGTATGCTGCCGTGTTGGACAAAGAAAAATCGTAACCGTAATTAACGACTTTGCGATCCGCGCTATAGTCAATGCCGACTTTGCAATTTTGAAGGTCAGTAAGTGTGACTCTATAGTTTTCCATTTCGAGAAACCCGAAAACCTAAATAAATGTCTTGAAGTGCATTTGCCAGTGGCGTAGGAAGGTACTTTTGAGTGGGGGGACTGAACACTGATGGCCGGCCTGAGGGAGGGGTTTAATGGGAGGGGGTGTCCCCCTCCCCTTTGGATTTTTTTTGCATTTCCAGGTGGCCTCAGATGCAATTTGGTGCAGTATAGCGCACTTCACACTCTATCATTTATTGAGAAATGAAAAGGGGTTTTCTGACTTGCGAAGCGGGGGGTGGGGGCGGAATGATACTTCCGTCCCCTATATTTTTCGCTGGGGGGGGGGCTGGCGCCCCCAGCCCCCCGGTTCCTACGCCCTTGGCATTTGCCCAGATGACATTAGGCTACACTCCCTCTACTGTGATCCACATCTTGGAGTAGATAAAGGTTTAGCCAGTTAAACAATGTTGCACTCAATCAACCATATCTGACCAGTGCTTTTAGTAGTTTTTCGATCTCATATTCCTGTTTTTATCTGTTTTATATTGTTCTGTCGTGTTGGTTTTTAGGTTCTAACTTCAATTGGAATTATCACTTTTTAGCATTCAAATTGTAGATTTTGTAGTCAATCTGTTTTATCGCTTTACGCTTCACCAGTACCTTAAATAGTTTTCGATCTCATATTCCTGTATATTTCTGTAGATGGTATATGTATTTACTGTTTTTCTATTTATTTTTTTATGGCATTGTATTTTCTAGATTGTTTGTAAAGCGCATAGATGCATCGCGCGTAGTGCGCTATATAAGATTTTATTTACATTACATCTCAAGTTTAAAGAGGCAAGATATTGAGATGGGGGAGGGGAGGGGGGGGGGGGTAACCAGCAGCGTGGATATTTTCTCTCTTCAATGTGAGTTCCACATTGTTATCAACCGAAGAGTGGCGGAGCATAGTTGTATGAGTAGAATGGGGAATTCTTTTTTGGCAGTTGAAATCTCAGACGATACAAACTTTGTTGCAGTTATGATCAACGCTGTGCTGCTAAGCTGAGTTGTATGTATTTGTATGTATGCAGTGTTCTCCACTACCGGTTTTGTCCGGGCGCGCCGCCCGGACAAAATTTGAAAAGGCTGGCTAGCGCCCGGACATAAAGCTACCGCCCGGACGAAAAACTCGGCCGCCCGGGCAAAAAAAATACACTGGCACCTCGTCAAACATTTTCTAAAAGTCACTCATATTCTTTAAGAGTGACGAATTTGATCGAAAATACATGTTTTGTTTTTGCCGCGGCCGCGATGATTTACAAAACTGTCGATATTATGAAACAAACTACGTTCGGCAAAGCCCCGTTTCTAGAATGCCTAACAATGAACAGCGTGCACGATACGTACATCAGTTTACAACTGCAGTGTTTAACACTACTTAAATATCACGGTAGGCTGGCGTCATGTGATTCGAATTTTCCCAGGTACCCGGTCGCCAAACAACCCCCTGTCTAACACCTGTTTTTAACATTTTTGGCACGTTTCCAAAAAAAAAACTTTTCATGGAGTAAAGTATTTTGGCTCCACTCTAGAATTAATTAGGTCAGTTAGTAAAGGATTGGTAAAGTTATGCGAAATATTATCTTATACGTTCAAGAAAAGTAGGTAAATATCCCCGTAACATTAGGGTAAGTAAACACACCTCAAGCCAACTGACTCCTCCGCATGAACAAAACAATCTATTCCCCATGATACACCAGGCACAGTCTATAGGCCTACCATACAGACATAGCACGATATCAAGGCCTCAATAGCTACAGTATGGCCATCTTTCAAAGTAAAACTTGCAATCCCATGTTTTAGGCCACTTGGCATGATTAACTAAATGCTAAATATTGTTTCCATGTCCTCGTAGAGAACGTCAACTTCGCAAAATACAATTTAAGTTGTGTTTTTGTTGTTACGTGAGATCCGTAACCGACGAAGTGGTTAGGCTTTTTACTATACACTTAACTATGGTAGGATATTAATTTTTCCTTTTTATGTGAAAATTCTAGAAAATACTTTCTTTTTCTGCCGCTCAACACCAGATGTGGTCTTATGGTTAATTCATAAATGGGTGTACTAGAGCCTTGTTTACATGAAATTAGTTGCATTTAGCACGAAATGCCAGTTTCGCGTGAATTTTTCGAAAGTATTTTGCTCGAGCTTTCGTAAAATTTGAAAGGTTACTTTTCGTATACAATTGGTAATTTTTCTACTGATTTTTTTGTTCTCTATACAGTGAATGTTGTAAAGGACGGGTTTTTACCAACTTCAAAAGTCATGAAGTTGATAAACTTTATTTCTTTTCAACTTTCTCACTGCAATTGTTATCCTGTTGGTGTTGAAATAAATAAAGACTAATTTGTTATTTGATCATCTATTTATCATTCTTTCATTCATTGTGCGCATCTGTGTAATAAGGACTGATAATTGGTTGATATGCCTGAACTTGGCAGTTATCCCAGTCAAGCACAGGCTGTGTTGGGCTAGCCTTGCACAGTGTAGAATAATTTTTCATTGGACTTACTGTAGGGCCTATTCATTACTACTCATATTTCAGCAACAATTTTGAAGTGTTCTTATTTTTTTTTCATTTGGCAAACGTAAGAGAAAATTTAAAACACTGCCTAAAAAATAGCAATTCCTGGAGATACATGCAAGGCAAATATAGCACCAAATATTGCACCATTTGGCGTCTAGCCCACCTTCGGAGGGCAAAAATTTTCCAAAGGGGAGGGGGACACCCCCTCCCCTTAGACCCCTCCCCCAGGACAGCGATTACCCCCAGGACGGCGATTACCACCCGGACAAAAAAATGACCTGCGGAGAACACTGTGTATGTATGTATGTATTTTAGATCCTCCTGCAAGCAGGAACTCGCGAAGAAGCCTCATCGGCTTATCGAAGCCGCAAGCTGTCCGAAGTCAGTCTCTTAGATTCATATTTATCGTCCATGATTATGAATTGTCAATTGTCAACAACTTTGTGACTGGATGACATGACACTTATGATTGAAAGGCACCGGCGTTAACCACTGAGCCAACACTCCGCGTTATCATCCACTGGCACTCCTTCATGTACCGCTAACGTTACTTGTTACAACATTTATATCATGTTATGATTCATTTAATATAATCTAAAGAAATTATTTCTCGTGCCGATATCACCTTCAGGTGTTGGTGTCTTCCTGTTAACAGTGACGTAAGCACGGTATTATCTATCGAGAGTCACGACGCACCTTATATAATAAGATGTATCACGATATATTTATATACTGAGAGAAAATATTCCAATTCAGATCTGAGAAGGACTAGCGTCAATTGCACAACCGAAAAAGATTTCATTTTGAAGCAGATCACGATGAAGTTGTACGTGTTCGCTATCTTGTTATTGGTCGTCGTAACCGATTGCACCCATGAATGTAAGTTTGTATCTTTTACGATATTCAATATCAACATTCTGCTACTATATATACGCTTTCATTTCATGTATTGAAAATTCACCTTTTTCTTATCGTAATTTGGTTACAATTTGCAGCACTAAAACAATGACAATATTTAAGGATCATTTAAGGATCCACTATATCTATTTATATATATATCTGCTCCTGGTCCAGTGAATCCTATATATATATATATAAATATATATATATATATATATATATATATATATATATATATATATATATATATATATATACATACAGAACACAGTAGCCTACATATTGTACATCTGAAAGTTTTGTACCAAAGTAAAAAAACTGGATCGTGCTAAAATCGGTAGCATGTGCTATTAGGATTAGAACTGAGGATATACGTGTAAACCCAACAAATCCAGGTTGATGCATGCATTTGTTGGGATTACGCATATCCTCAGTTATTACTGTAACCTAATAGCACATGCTACCGATTTATCATATTTATCAGCACGATCCAGTTCTTACTGTGGTACCGCAAAATTTTAAGATGTACAGTATAGTTACTGCAATCTCTATGTGAATCGGTAGTCCCATAGATGGCATACCCAGGAAAAAATTTACCTCAAATTTACCGCGGTAACATACCACAATTTTACCACGGTAAAACCGGGGTAAAACCGCGGTAAATTTGTTGTACATTACCGCGGTGTTTTGGCCCTATGGACACGGTAAACCGTGGTTTACCGCAGTAAATTACCACAAATTTACCATAGTTTTACCTCGCTTTTACCCCAATTTTACCGCAATTTACCACGCTGTTACCATACTTTTACCACACTTTTACTACACTTTTACCACGCTTTTACCCCAAATTTACCACAGTTTTACCGTTCTTTTACCCCAATTTTACCGCATATTTACCACGCTCTTCCTTAGTTTTACCTCAATTTACCATACTTTTACCATGCTTTTACCACAGTGTACCATGGTTTTACCCCAAGGTTACCATGGTTTTACCGTAGATTTACCACACTTTTACTCTAAATTTACCACAGTTTTACCGTTCTTTTACCCCAATTTTACCGTATATTTACCACGCTTTTTCCTTAGTTTTACCTCAATTTACCATACTTTTACCACGCTTTACCATTCTTTTACCACAATTTTACCATTGTTTTACCGTAGATTTACTACGCTTTTACCTTAGTTTTACGTCAGTTTACCAGGATTTTACACTAATTGTAGGACAGTTTTACCTCACATTGAGCAAAATTTTGTCCTAATTTCAATCAGCATGTACACCATAAATTTCTTTGAATTTCACCCATTAGTGTATTGTGTCATAATTTGGCTATATGCCTTTACCCTTATTGTAATGGGTGTATGCCTGACATGTAAGTCCACAGTTGTAGCATGCAACAGTTTTTAATTCATCAATTCCATGGAGGTTTCACACATGAGAAAGCTTTGTTGAATTTCAATAACCCTAGCTGGTATGATTCCTGACTATCTTCTTTAGACTTAACTGGTAGTCCAGATTGGACTTTTGATCTCCAATTGTCCTCAAAAACTTTGTTTAAATGAAGAGAGTACTCTGTAGATATGATATGATATGATACACCTCGTATTACGCTTCCACCCGAAGGTGCTTCAGCAGACTAAGGAAATCCTTAGTCGGAAATTATTGAGGTTCCAAGTTTTTGTGCGTGGAAGGACACCGGCGAAACTCGCCTTCTCTTTTCGAATAGTGCCCTGAAGTAACGAGGCAGGGGTGTGTAGTCCTGCTCCCGGGACCGCAATTTAACGTCCCCTCCGAAGGACGTGAGTACCGCTTTCCACGTGTAGCCACTTTCCTACCACGAGAAAGGAGCGGGGTGAAAATTGGTGTCAGTGTCGACACCGAGGTTTGAACCAGGGACCTCAGGTACTGCAGACTCTGTAGATACGATACGATACGATACACCTCGTGTTCTGCTTCCACCCGAAGGTGCTTCAGCAAACTAAGGAAATCCTTAGTCGGTAATTATTGAGGCTCCATGTTTTTTTTTTTTTTTTTTTTTTTTTTTTTTTTTGTGCGTGGAAGGACACCGGCGAATTTCGCCTCTCTCTCCCGTTCTGCCACCTCACCGCTCTACTCTGTAGATGATGATGATATGATACACCTCGTATTACGCTTCCACCCGAAGGTGCTTCAGCAGACTAAGGAAATCCTTAGTCGGAAATTATTGAGGTTCCAAGTTTTTGTGCGTGGAAGGACACCGGCGAAACTCGCCTTCTCTTTTCGAATAGTGCCCTGAAGTAACGAGGCAGGGGTGTGTAGTCCTGCTCCCGGGACCGCAATTTAACGTCCCCTCCGAAGGACGTGAGTACCGCTTTCCACGTGTAGCCACTTTCCTACCACGAGAAAGGAGCGGGGTGAAAATTGGTGTCAGTGTCGACACATAGACTTGTCATGTCATTTAATGGACCTGACAGAGAATACCCAAATCTGAGGACACTGATTGGTCAATTTTTGTGTGTTCAGTGTTGAGGCACAGAAGCTATGCCTTATGTGTGCTAGTTTATATAGTTCTTTTTTTCATTTTAAAGGCTTTTAGGTTCTCCCTCATGATGAAAAAAGAATTAAATGTTGTCTCCTCTCAAATTTATCAGGGATTACATGAAGGAATTCTCTATGTATATATCTACTGCTTTTTTTTTTAGGAAAAGAGATGCATACTATAACATATAAGAATAGCAGTTGGTCTCTCTTCTTAATTCAACTCATATCCACAGGTAATTTATATTGCCAACATTAAGATATGAGTAGAACATAAGCTGGCAAAAGGTTTGTCTTATCAGTATTGCAAAAATATGGGACAAAATCATGCAAAAATTGCTGTAAATGTACCATCATGTTTTATAGTGTGACCCATATATGTTCTACTGTGGTAAAATCATGGTACAATTATGGTAAATTTACCATAGTATAATTGCACTGTATAGTTTTACCCTAATTTTACTGTGGTTAATCATGGCACAATTGTAGGAATTTCACCTATGTAGTTTATGTACCATATAAATTTACCCTACTTAATTACTCCAGTAATATCATGGTAAAGCTATGGTAAATTTACCGTAGTAAATGTACCACACTTTTACCCTACTTTTACCGCGGTATACTACCATGGTAAAACTGCGGTAAATTTACCGTAGTAAATGTACCACACATTTACCCTACTTTTACCGCGGTAATACCATGGTAAATTTACCGTAGTAAATGTACCGCACTTTTACCGCGGTAATACCATGGTAAAACTGTGGTAAATTTACCGTAGTAAATGTACCGCACTTTTACCGCGGTAATACCATGGTAAAACTGCGGTAAATTTACCGCAGTAAATGTACCGCACTTTTACCCTACTTTTACCGCGGTAATACCATGGTAAAACTGCGGTAAATGTACCGCAGTTTATTTTACCACAATTTTACCACACATTTACCCCATTTACCACACATTTACCATAGTTTACCGCGGTAAAATTAGGGTACATTTTTTGCTGGGTATAGAAAAACGTTACATAGCCTACACCTATAGTATCGAAACTAGCCTGAAAAGTTGGAACACTTCGCGCCAAATCACACGAGGACCAGGTCCATTGGGGCACTCTAGTTCTTGCTAAAATGCAGCACAAAGTTATAAAGTCTCAAAGTGTGTTTTCCAAATTTTAACTTCGACCTTTCCAGCTTACTGCCGTAAAAGCTCAGTGAAAATGACACAGTTCTAATCAATTTTCACATTAATATTCATTATTTTTTATTGAGATATCTGTAGTTAAACATTTTTAGCTGAATAAAATTCGCCAGATTCTACAAACTTCAATCAAAATTTGCCAACCCCGCCCAACAGATCATGCGCGAATCAAATCTCTCTGTTTTGTTTACGACCGTTGTGCCTAGCCTAGGAATTACTTTCACTTTCGTGGCTAGCCTGTGTTAGGTCCAACCGTCCATTATCTTGAATAGTATCTTTCTTTCGGTCTTACCGATGTAGCTTGCGTAATTGTGTCATTTCCTTCCATTACAAGGCATCAACAGGTTTTTTTCAGACGTTTCCTCCGTGAAATTGGTTCAAAAAAGTGGACGATACTAGTTTATATTTGTTACATTTGTGTAATGAACATGTTGATATGGGCGGTCGCGGTGATTTTACGGTAAATCGTTTGCGCCATAAGGGCAACAGAAAAAATAAGTATCTTCCTTCCGGTTTCGACAGCTTTTCTCCATTAAACCCACCTGGTCAGAGTGCATTTAGAATAAGTAATATTGCATCTGCTTCAGAAGTTTGTTTTCCGAAATTCATCAGCAAACACGTATTTAGACTTGAAACTATTACCAACTACGGAGACACGTAGTTGATATTACTCCAAACCGTTTTTTTTTTGCATAAACAAATGTCAGTCAGAAGAAAGTCATGATATACCCACCATCATATTAATTAATTTATATTTACATATTTATTAATGAATCGTGTCCTAGAATAATATATACTGAACAAAAAGGCGATAATCACTCACGGTCACCTGGGTTGTAATTTGGTTTCAAAAGCAGTGATTATATAAAATATATATATATATATATAAAATAAAATGTGAGCTGATGTTTGTTTATGATACTTGTTTTGGTCGTTTCCGGGTAAGTTGCCGGTACGAAAGTGCTGGCATGTGTGTGGGGATTGTTTGTGTGATGTTCTTGACTAGTAAAAACAACGTAACTAAAAAGGTCGAAGGTCAATGTCATTTGGGGTCAACATATGTCAAAGTCTGTCTAGAACATTTTAAACATGGCAAGTCAAGAAGCAATTCTCTTTTGACGTTCGAACTTGTTATACTATGTGGAGTACGGTACCCAAAATAAGTGTTAGACCTCTTTTGAAAACGGAGGCGTTGAAAGGTCATTTTCGGACAACAGACGGCATCTCATAGAATACTTTGTTTCAGGTATATAACCTATTGTATCCTCTCTCTCTTTTTCTTTAGGTATAAAAAACCCCCCACATTATTCAGGTATTGGCAAAAGACAGTGGAGAGAAGACAAACGGTCGACAGGATGGACCATTCAAGACCGATCAGCAACCGTACGTTTGACCGACAGTGGTCTCATCTCTCTTTTTTTCTTCATAATCATTCGAATTTTAAGTGTGCATATGTGTTGATGACCTATATCGGATAGGGTATAGCATACGCTCATTGAAAGCCCCATTGACTTACACATTAAATTACAAAAGTAATGTGGTCTCTAAGTCTAGATAGAAGTTCTCACTAGCTAAACGCTACCCATCCATGGATAGCTGACAAGTTGGCCTTTCAGGGCACCAACAACTTCCCATATCATGACGGTGAAGTTTTTTGTTGCTATATATCAGGGCCTAAAGTTTTTGTCACTTGTAAACCAACCTTTTCACTCGTTATAGTATAACAATTTTCGTACGCTGCTCCTGGGAGACCTAGAGGGGTCTAAAATCGCCTCAATTAACCACCCCCAAAAAATGCTCTCCTGTTGCATTTTTAGGCACTTTTCCTGAGATAGGAGAACATCCGGGCGGATTGATATAGGCTCTTATATGCCAGGAGTATGCCACTGTAGAGTACAGGTGGACAAAAGTGTGACCCGCGGGCCTATATATATTTTTTGCGGCTTGTTAGGTTTCAAAACTCTTTTTTTATGGGGCCGCATAAAGTGTATACCTTACTGTAATAAATATCTCTTCTTAGCACTTACAATATACTCAATGGGAAGCGATGAATTTGGCTCAATTAGAGAATTTAAGAGGGGGGGAAATGAGTATTATTTCAATATGATGAAAATCAAACAATATTGAAATCGCGTCAGTTACACGAATAGCCACGGATGGATGCTGTGGTGAAAGCACGATTCACATGGCGAGGAAGAGAAAAGCACATGGTTTTATGGCCTATGCGTGATTTATACACGTTGAGTCATTCTTTTCTATAGTTTTACACTCATTTTAACTAGAACGAAAGCAACTTCTTACATTTAAGAAACTACAAGTTAAAAATGACGTCATATAATCACCGATCCTCCAAATTGCAGAAATGGCAGAGAGAAAACCACATTAGTGAAAGTAAAGTGACTGATATATTATGAATACTTTGCCAGTATAAGCAAAGTTAGGTATAAGACAAAAGGACAATTGGAATGGACTGGCAAATCGTTAACGTTTAGAACAATCACCCGAACCGAATTGTATAGTTGCTTATAATAGCGTTTTCGACTTGAATATATTGCGCATTTATATGCATCTGTGTTATAACATGATAACACGTGTTATGCTAGAGGCACATTTTATTGCGGCCTGTGTTAAAAAATATATATATAAAAATATAAAAAAAATATAAAAAATAAAAAAATATTTTATATCATTTAAAAAAAAAAATATATATATATATATATATATAAAAATAATACCACTACGATTTACTGTATTGTATCTTTAACATATCTAGCTCTCGCATGCTCCCAAAACATAACACGTGTTAGTGTGTTATAACACCCTGGCATATAAATGCATAATATGCTACACGTAAAGAACAAATATAAGCTCACACCTTTTCGGCTTGGGTGGAACAATCATCGTTCACAAGACAATATAACAAGATTTAGTACTCGGTGTTATCGAAAGATTGTCTCATATATATGTAAAAGTAAAGAATTGATTACTAGCACCCAACGTTGACACTTTCCCTGGGCTAACTTTTGGTGGAAAATTGGCCCAATTTCTTACATTTGCGAAAAAACAAAATTCTGAATTATTTAAGCTCTACTTACTGTCAAAATACACTACCCAAACTTTCGCGCCTTAAAATGTTTGCTTTAAAATTAAGCCTCGACGTGAAAGTTTGTTGGGATTCTTAAAACATTAACGTTTTTTTTCCTTCTCAATTAGTGTTTCACTTACAGATCCTTCCGAATCCACCTCAATCTTTCTATAGGAACCTCTTTATAGATAGACGACTTATTAGTTCTTTTATTGTTTTTCTAAACTGAGGGGTGTACTAAGGGGTGTAAACTTATGGGTGTAACTTAAGTGGTGTAAACTTAGGGGTGTACTTTGTGTCAAGCGACACCTGGATCAAAACAGAGCATATTCTAAACTTTCATTTGAAGAAGCTTGTGGACTGTTTGCTGATATAACTGCAATTTTAAAATGGAAGATATTTCTTTATGGACACTTAAATGATATGTCTCCAGGCTTGATGAGACGGGGGGAGGGGGTAGGGGGGCTACAGCCACATATCCCGGGGAAATATGGAATGAATAAATTATGTATTCTATATACAAAAAATGAAATCGTCAACAACAAAAATTGTACCCGGGACGCCACAGCCATTTGCTTTCTCATCATGGGGTTGTTATGATATAATCTTGTAGTTGCACAACATCAGTGTTAATTGAAAGGCCACCGTATAAGTAACATACATGTCAAACAACGGGAGCGGGGAATTTTATATTATTATATATATTTTTCCTTTCATATTTTGCCTTACCTTCTCTTTTTCTTTCTCTTCTTTTTGATTTCAATGTAGGCTCAACCAACAGAAGACGACAAACCATCTTTAAAGGACCTGATGCACACGTTAATTAACGAGTTGAACCTTAAACTGAATGAAGACAGTTTTATGTTGGAAAATTATGGGTCCTACTGAAGATTTAAGATTAAGTAGTTGTTGTTTTGTTTGTGGTCAAATACGAAGTTTTCTATATAAAAAAAAAAATTGGTACAGAAAATGAAATGTTTCTTTCTTAAAAGTCCTGTTTGTAAGTAGATAGTCAGACATCTTTCGTTATAAGTATTAAATTTGTAATCCCCGTCTTTGATCAGGCCGTTAGTACAAACTTTTCATTCCCGTTTACTCGAACATATATATATATATATATATATATATATATATATATATATATATAAATCGTAAATATATAACATATTTTGTATCGAATACCAAACTTCGACAGGGATGAGGGCGTTCTTCAAAAGAAATCTACACCATTTCTATACATAGTACGTTTCCGAGGTATAGAAAATAGATATCAACTCTGTATGTAGGCTACTTTTTATACGAGGTTTTTTGTTTTCCTTTTTTAACACTCCTTTCTTCAATTGTTCAGAATTCAATCAAGTAATATAACATGATTAATTTTATCTTCTGGATAATAAAAATTATAATCATGCAAACAATTAATACAAATTCCTGTTCGTGTCTCTATGTAATATTATTGCGGAAGTATAGTGCACCTGTATTTAGACCTTTATACCAGGGATCTTGTGTTCAAAACCCACTGTCACGGTGGCCACCAGCGTAGGAGGGATAAGGGTAGACACCCCAGTCCAAGTTTCTTGAACCCCCTCTCCCTTCGAAAACAATACGAGAAAGATGGAAATATCAATCAATTTTTCCTGATATACACTTACTTTATTAAATTTATATATAAACGAATCATTGTCCCCAATTTGTTTAGATAATGGCATAGCCATTGAAGTTATTATTTCTTAAAGGTTAAGTGGTTTTTTTTTCATCTTGTTGATGTATTGCACACTACGGAAATCTTTTTATTGGTATCGTTTTTAGAGGAAAAGACATATAAACATTGTCCAGTACTTAGAACAGAAACCACATGTGAATGGTCATATTGGAGTAGTTTACTTTACCCTCTTCACTCGGATTCTCACTTTTCTGTTGATATTCGATTACAATCCTTGTTATTCTTAGGAACAGTTCCTCACAGGCGACTTCAAAGTGTCCCCCTCCCCAGGCGCGTAGCCTAGAGGGGGGGGGCTAAGGGGGCGACCCCCCTTGAACATATTTTGTTTGTATTTTTTTATGATATATTAATTAATATTATATATGAATTAAGTATTGCTCTACCTATTCATTGCTTCAATGTCGAATTTATGAAGAAAAAACCCTTTCGTAATAACTCAAAGTGTTAGCTGAGTGTATAACATTAATGTGTTAGCTAATTCATTATATTGCACTTCACAATTTTTGGATAAAAATCTTTTCATATGCAGAAAGATAAAATCTAAATAACAGGTAGTCTGACGATGTTCATGCAAGAATGGAAGGTCTTGTTCCATGCATGTCAAACTGCCAATACCCACCACACCCCACCCACACCCCAATACCAAGCAAACTTTACAATCTAATAGTGCAACATACATATAGGGTATGTACTTGGCTGTAATGGAGGGGTAGGCACCTCTGACTGGAGAACTCATCGTGCTCTTTATTTCTTGGAGTATTTATGCAACTTTGGTCTCCACCTGACACTCACTTCTCACCTGTGGCTCCAAGTATAGCTGTTTCCGTGTATTAGCGGCCATAACCTGGTCAGCCGCTTCGACATGCCTGCTGATCCAAGTGAGGATCGCCGTCCGTATGGAAGCCATTTTAACATTTATTCGGGAATTTTAGATATCTTAAATTGTTTCTTATTTCAGATATCTAAAATTCTATTTCAGATATCTTAAATTAAGTTCGAGATATCTTAAATTTAACTCGAGATATCTGAAATAGAATTTTAGATATCTGAAATAAGAAACAATTTAAGATATCTAAAATTCCCGAATAAATGTTAAAATGGCTTTTCATACGTCCGGTCTTCAACCCTTCAGTGAGGCATTTGCTTCTCCATACATGCGAAAACTGATGACGCGAGGAGTGATTGAACGGGGCAGTAGGCGGGGGGGGGGGGGGGTGGGGCGGTGAGGGGGGGAACAGAAGAAGATCTGATCACCCCTGCACTGCAGCTAAGGACGTCGCCAGTTTGTCAAAATTTTCATGAGACTGGACTATGGTATATCTTCATCAAAGAGGGCGGATCTGCTCCCTCCTGAGCAACTCGTTCTTCATGCAGACTTCATCTCTAACAAGCGAAAGTATTGTGCAAGCCTTCACTTCATTTCACTTCAACACTATATATTATTGTTTTTTGTTTTTATGATTTTTTTGTCGAGAGGCCACTGGTTCTGAATCCCGTTCTAGCCATTAATTTCTTATCTCTAGTTTCCATTCTTTAAAATTTCCCAGACGGTTTCCGTTATGCATTTACTTATATACAGATCACGTTGACAGTAACCATACAAACGTTCCAAATGTAATCGGTTTCAAGCACAAATCAAGAAGAGCCACATTATATCAAAACTATACAGTATGAAATGTTTCCACCGAAAGGAATTGAGAGCGGTATTGCAAAACTTAGCAAGCATAGACTATACGGATGATGTGTGACCTGATTAATTCACTTTGGCTTCGGCTTTGAGTGAGGAGTGCAACGTTTCTGTATGCTGCCGTCCTGGACACACACAAAATCGTAATCGTAATTTACGAACTTTGCGATCCGCGCTATATTCATTGCCGACTTTTTGCAATTTTGAAGGTCAGTATAAGAGTGACTCCATAGTTTTCCATTTCGAGAAATCAAAAAGCCTAAATAAAGGTCTTGAAGTGAATTTGCCCAGATGACATCACAGTCCCCTATACTGTAATACCACTTCCTGGAGTAGATAAAGGTTTAGCCAGTTAAAATATGTTGCACGCAATCAACCATATCTCAAGTTTAAAGAGGCAAAATATTGAGATGGGGCAGGGGAGGGGGAGGGGAGGGGGGGGGGTAACTAGCTGCGTGGATATTTTCTCTCTTCAATGTGAGTTCCACATTGTTATCAACCGAAGAGTGGCGGAGGATAGTTGTATGAGTAAAAATGGGGAGTTCTTTTTTGGCAGTTGAAATCTCAGACGATACAAACTTTGTTGCAGTCATGATCAACGCTGTGCTGCTAAGCTGAGTTGTATGTATTTGTATGTATGTATGTATGTATGTATTTTAGATCCTCCTGCAAGCAGGAACTCGCGAAGAAGCCTCATCGGCTTATCGAAGCCGCAAGCTGACCGAAGTCAGTCTCTTAGATTCATATTTAACGTCCATAATTATGAATTGTCAAGTGTCAACAACTTTGTATCTGGACGACATACATTAATATTGGAGTGATTCAAACCGGGAACCTTATGATTGAAAGCCACCGGCGTTAACCACTGAGCTAACACTCCACGTTATCATCCACTGGAGTTATCATCCACTGGCCCTCCTTCCTGCACCGCTGACGTTACTTGTTACAACATTTATATCATGTTATGATTCATTTAATATAATCTAAAAAAAAAAACTATTTCTCGTGCCGATATCACCTTCAGGTGTTGGTGTCTTCCTGTTAACAGTGACGTAAGCACGGTATTATCTATCGAGAGTCACGACGCACCTTATATTATAAGATGTATCACCATATATATATACTGAGAGAAAATATTCGAATTCAGATCTGAGAGAGACAAGCGTCAATTGCACAACAGAAAAACATTTCATTTTGAAGCAAATCACGATGAAGTTGTACGTGTTCGCTATCTTGTTATTGGTCGTCGTAACCGATTGCACCCAACGTAAGTTTGTATCTTTTACGATATTCAATATCAATTAACTGTAACTATATATACGCTTTTATTTCATGTATTGAAATTTCACGTTTTTCTTATCGTAAGTTGGTTACAATTTGCAGCACTAAAACAATGACAATATTTAAGGATCATTTAAGGATCCACTGGGCCAGGGGCGGATCTATGTGTTTTATGTATATATATATATATATATATATATATATATATATATATATTATATATATATATATACATATATATATATATATACACACACAGAACACAGTACCTATTGTACATCTTAAAGTTTTGTACCAAAGTAAAAAAAACTGGATCGTGCTATAAATCGGTTGCATGCATGTGCTATTAGGATTAGAACTGAGGATATACGTGTAAACCCAACAAATCCAGGTTAATGCATGCATTTGTTGGGATTACGCATATCCTCAGTTATTTCTGTAAACCTAATAGCACATGCTACCGATTTATCATATTTATCAGCACGATCCAGTTCTTACTGTGGTACCGCAAAACTTTAAGATGTACAGTATAGTTACTGTA
Organism: Apostichopus japonicus; assembly: GCF_037975245.1. Classification (NCBI taxonomy): domain Eukaryota; kingdom Metazoa; phylum Echinodermata; class Holothuroidea; order Aspidochirotida; family Stichopodidae; genus Apostichopus; species Apostichopus japonicus. The sequence goes on along the minus strand of NC_092566.1, from coordinate 6,859,740 downwards.
ATCTCTGTGTGAATCGGTAGTCCCATAGATGGCATATAGAAAAACGTTACATAGCCTACACCTATAGTATCGAAACTAGCCTGAAAAGTTGGAACACTTCGCGCCAAATCACACGAGGACCGGGTCCATGGGACACTCTAGTTCTTGCTAAAATGCAGCACAAAGTTATAAAGTCTCAAAATGTGTTTGCCAAATTTTAACTTCGACCTGTCCAGCTTACTGCCGTAAAAGCTCAGTGAAAATGACACAGTTCTAATCAATTTTCACATTAATATTCATTATTTTTTATTGAGATATCTGTCGTTAAACATTTTTAGCTGAACAAAATTCGCCTGATTTTTTAACAGGTCCGTAGATTCTACAAACTTCAATCAAAATTTGCCAGCCCCGCCCAACAGATCATGCGCCAATCAAATCTCTCTGTTTTGTTTACGATCGTTGTGCCTAGCCTAGGAATTACTTTCACTTTCGTGGCTAGCCTGTGTTAGGTCCATTATCTTGAATAGTATCTTTCTTTCGGTCTTACCGATGTAGCTTGCGTAATTGTGTCATTTCCTTCCATTACAAGGCATCAACAGGTTTTTTCAGACGTTTCCTCCGTGAAATTGGTTCAAAAAAGTGGACGATACTAGTTTATATTTGTTACATTTGTGTAATGAACATGTTGATATGGGCGGTCGCAGTGATTTTACGGTAAATCGTTTGCGCCATAAGGGCAACAGAAAAATAAGTATCTTTCTTCCGGTTGCGACAGCTTTTCTCCATTAAACCCACCTGGTCAGAGTGAATTTAGAATAAGAAACATTTCATCTGCTTCAGAAGTTTGTTTTCCGAAATTCATCAGCAAACACGTATTTACACTTGAAACTATTACCAACTACGGAGACACGTAGTTGATATTACTCCAAACCGTTTTTTTTTGCATAAACAAATGTCAGTCGGAAGAAAGTCATGATATACACACCATCATATCAATTAATTTATATTTACATATTTATTAATGAATCGTGTCCTAGAATAATATATGGAACAAAAAGGCGATAACCACTCACGGTCACCTGGGTTGTAATTTGGTTTCGAAAGCAGTGATTATATAAAAAAAATATATATATATATAAAAAATAAAAAGTGAGCTGATGTTTTGTTTATGATACTTGTTTTGGTCGTTTCCGGGTAAGTTGCCGATACGAAAGTGCTGGCATGTGTGTGGGGATTGTTTGTGTGATGTTCTTGACTAGTAAAAACAACGTAACTAAAAAGGTCGAAGGTCAATGTCATTTGGGGTCAACATATGTCAAAGTCTGTCTAGAACATTTTAAACATGGCAAGTCAAGAAGCAATTCTCTTTTGACGTTCGAACTTGTTATACTATTTGGAGTACCCAAAATAAGTGTTAGACCTCTTTTGAAAATGGAGGCGTTGAAAGGTCATTTTCGGACAACAGACGGCATCTCATGGAATACTTTGTTTCAGGTATATAACCTATTGTATCCTCTCTCTTTTTCTTTAGTTACAGAAGGAGAAACATATAAAATAGGTATTGGCAAAAGACAGTGGACAGAAGACAAACGGTCGACAGGATGGACCATTCAAGACCGATCAGCAGCCGTACGTTTGACCGACAGTGGTCTCATCTCTCTTTTTTTCTTCATAATCATTCGAATTTTAAGTGTGCATATGTGTTGATGACCTATATCGGATAGGGTATAGCATACGCTCATTGAAAGCCCCATTGACTTACACATTAAATTACAAAAGTAATGTGGTCTCTAAGTCTTAGATAGAAGTTCTCACTAGCTAAACGCTACCCATCCATGGATAGCTGACAAGTTGGCCTTTCAGGGCACCAACAACTTCCCATATCATGACGGTGAAGTTTTTTGTTGCTATATATCAGGGCCTAAAGTTTTTGTCACTTGTAAACCAACCTTTTCACTCGTTATAGTATAACAATTTTCGTACGCTGCTCCTGGGAGACCTAGAGGGGTCTAAAAATCGCCTCAATTAACCACCCCCAAAAAATGCTCTCCTGTTGCATTTTTTGGCACTTTTCCTGAGATAGGAGAACATCCGGGCGGATTGATATAGGCTCTAATATGCCAGGAGTATGCCACTGTAGAGTACAGGTGGACAAAAGTGTGACCCGCGGGCCTATATATATTTTTTGCGGCTTGTTAGGTTTCAAAACTCTTTTTTTATGGGGCCGCATAAAGTGTATACCTTACTGTAATAAATATCTCTTCTTAGCACTTACAATATACTCAATGGGAAGCGATGAATTTGGCTCAATTAGAGAATTTAAGAGGGGGGGAAATGAGTATTATATATGTATATTTTAAGTTTTCGTAAATATTGGTTCTACTGCATTGTGATAGGATATTTCAACATGGCAGATGGACAATGCCCGTCTGTGGGGCTTTCTGAACATTCGTTTCCAATATATTACAATATTTCCATTTATTCTCATCTTTTCGAGAGTGTATACATCCTGTTGTGTTGCGGCTCGCAAAAATTGGATACAGAAACTCACTTTGACCCCCCAGATCAATTCCGTGCCCGTCCTAATTAGTTGATGTGGGAAGTAAGCCCGTATACCCCCATTAGAATACTCCTACCCCCTCTCAATTTGGAATGCTGATTATCTCTATAGCTCTTTTAAATTCTAGTGTCCAAGATATGTGTGCCTAGTGAGAATACATTGATACACTGATCATATATATAAAAAGTCACTAAAGAAATATCTTCCATTTTAAAATCGCAATTAAGCAGCAAATATTCAACACGCTGTTTCAGTTGAAAGTTTCCAATATGATCTGCTTTGATCCATGCAGGTGTCGTTTGACACAAAGTATACACCCCTAAGTTTAGAAAAGAAATCAAAGAACTATATACTTTTGTCACTCTAGAGAAGGTCCTGTAGAAAGAGTGCAGAGGCGGGTTCCGGGAAGGCTCTGTAAGTGGAACACTAATTGAGAAAACGTTAATTAATCAGAACTGTTTTCCACAAATGTAGAAACTGGGCCAATTTTCCACCCCAATTCAGCTCAAGAATCTGATCACTCTGATCAGTTGATTTGAGCTATTCAGCCTGTATTGCAAATAAGGTATACTCGTTTGTCCTCTCCATTTTGAATGAATATTAACTCTATATCTCTATTATTTGTAGTTTCCAAGATACGTTCGGTCGAGATTCAACCGCTTAGCAGAAAGGACTCCTGAAGAACTTTTAATCGTAAGTTTCACCCACAGTAGTCGTAAATGTGTTCTTCATTCATTTTCATTGGGTCCAAAAAGCTCGTGGAATCCGACCAAGGGCCATTGTGCGCCTCTTGAATCATATAATTCCGCAATTGAAGAGGAATATTTTCCCATCTGATGTAAAAACACACAGACCTATGCCCCTGACTTCCACGACGACCTCAGCAAAACTGAGAGACAGGCTATCAAAGGACTCCGGAAGCGCAATGATATTGTCATCAAGCCAGACAAAGGTTTTTCTATTGTCGCAATTGGCAAAAAATATATATATATATATATATATATATATATATATTAGAATATATGAGGTTGTAAATTGACGAAAAGTTAGCATTTTGGGACGAATCCCATCAAAGATTTATCATTTTTTAATGAAGCGAATTTCTGCTTCAGTGTGCAAGTTTTCTATTCTTCACAGTCATCAGAGCCTTAGACTCAAAACTCATTTGCTCCGACGACGCACATGAGTATGAACACAGGTATCTATCTTACCCGGATATTTCTTGACTGTCCTTTGACCCCTTCAGAATTATCAGCCAGGGCATTAATATTGTCAACAGATTAATCCCAAAAGTCTAAAAACACGTATTCCGTTTCTAACCTATGTAAAATCCCCCGTCACCCCCCTCCCCACCATAAAATCCCTTAAGGACTTTGTGCACGCGTTTTATTTGAAACTATCATTCAATATGATGAAAATCAAATCATATTGAAATCGCGTCAGTTACACGAATAGCCACGGATGGATGTTGTGGTGAAAGCACGATTCACATGGCGAGGAAGAGAAAAGCACATGGTTTTATGGCCTATGCGTGATTTATACACGTTGAGTCATTCTTTTCTATAGTTTTACACTCATTTTAACTAGAACGAAAGCAACTTCTTATATTAAGAAACTACAAGTTAAAAATGACGTCATATAATCACCGATCCTCCAAATTGCAGAAATGGCAGAGAGAAAACCACATTAGTGAAAGTAAAGTGACTGATATATTATGAATACTTTGCCAGTATTAGCAAAGTTAGGTATAAGACAAAAGGACAATTGGAATGGACTGGCAAATCGTTAACGTTTAGAACAATCACCCGAACCGAATTGTATAGTTGCTTATAATAGCGTTTTCGACTTGAATATATTGCGCATTTATATGCATCTGTGTTATAACATGATAACACGTGTTATGCTAGAGGCACATTTTATTGCGGCCTGTGTTAAAAAATATATATATAAAAATAAAAAAATATAAAGAAAATAAAAAAAATAAAAAAATATTTTATATTATTTAAAAAAAAAATATATATATATATATATATATATATAAAAAAAAATAATACCACTACGATTTACTGTATTGTATCTTTAACATATCTAGCTCTCGCATGCTCCCAAAACATAACACGTGTTAGTGTGTTATAACACCCTGGCATATAAATGCATAATATGCTACACGTAAAGAACAAATATAAGCTCACACCTTTTCGGCTTGGGTGGAACAATCATCGTTCACAAGACAATATAACAAGATTTAGTACTCGGTGTTATCGAAAGATTGTCTCATATATATGTAAAAGTAAAGAATTGATTACTAGCACCCAACGTTGACACTTTCCCTGGGCTAACTTTTGGTGGAAAATTGGCCCAATTTCTTACATTTGCGAAAAAACAAAATTCTGAATTATTTAAGCTCTACTTACTGTCAAAATACACTACCCAAACTTTCGCGCCTTAAAATGTTTGCTTTAAAATTAAGCCTCGACGTGAAAGTTTGTTGGGATTCTTAAAACATTAACGTTTTTTTTTTCTTCTCAATTAGTGTTTCACTTACAGATCCTTCCGAATCCACCTCAATCTTTCTATAGGAACCTCTTTATAGATAGACGACTTATTAGTTCTTTTATTGTTTTTCTAAACTGAGGGGTGTACTAAGGGGTGTAAACTTATGGGTGTAACTTAAGTGGTGTAAACTTAGGGGTGTACTTTGTGTCAAGCGACACCTGGATCAAAACAGAGCATATTCTAAACTTTCATTTGAAGAAGCTTGTGGACTGTTTGCTGATATAACTGCAATTTTAAAATGGAAGATATTTCTTTATGGACACTTAAATGATATGTCTCCAGGCTTGATGAGACGGGGGGAGGGGGGGGGGGCTACAGCCACATATCCCGAGGAAATATGGAATGAATAAATTATGTATTCTATATACAGAAAATGAAATCGTCAACAACAAAAATTGTACCCGGGACGCCACAGCCATTTGCTTTCTCATCATGGGGTTGTTATGATATAATCTTGTAGTTGCACAACATCAGTGTTGATTGAAAGGCCACCGTATAAGTAACATACATGTCAAACAACGGGAGCGGGGAATTTTATATTATTATATATATTTTTCCTTTCATATTTTGCCTTACCTTCTCTTTTTCTTTCTCTTCTTTTTGATTTCAATGTAGGCTCAACCAACAGAAGACGACAAACCATCTTTAAAGGACCTGATGCACACGTTAATTAACGAGTTGAACCTTAAACTGAATGAAGACAGTTTTATGTTGGAAAATTATGGGTCCTACTGAAGATTTAAGATTAAGTAGTTGTTTTGTTTGTGGTCAAATAAGAAGTTTTCTATAATTAAAAAAAAAAATTGGTGCAGAAAATGAAATGTTACTTTCTTAAAAGTCCTGTTTGTAAGTAGATAGTCAGACATCTTTCGTAATAAGTATTAAATTTGTAATCCCCGTCTTTGATCAGGCCGTTAGTACAAACTTTTCATTCCCGTATACTCGAACAGTTTTTAATTTCTATATATAAATTTCTATATATTTATATATATATATATATATATATATATATATATATATATATATATATATATATATATATATATATATATATATAAATCGTAAATATATCACATATTTTGTATCGAATACCAAACTTCGACAGGGATAAGGGCGTTCTTCAAGAGAAATCTACACCATTTCTATACATAGTACGTTTCCGAGGTATAGAAAATAGATATCAACTCTGTATGTACTTTTTATACGAGGTTTTTTGTTTTCCTTTTTTAACACTCCTTTCTTCAATTGTTCAGAATTCAATCAAGTAATATAACATATGATTAATTTTATCTTCTGGATAATAAAAATTATAATCATGCAAACAATTAATACAAATTCCTGTTCGTGTCTCTATGTAATATTATTGCGGAAGTATAGTGCACCTGTATTTAGACCTTTATACCAGGGATCTTGTGTTCAACACCCACTGTCACGGTGGCCACCAGCGTAGGAGGGATAAGGGTAGACACCCCAGTCCAAGTTTCTTGAACCCCCTCCCCCTTCGAAAACAATACGAGAAAGATGGAAATATCAATCAATTTTTCCTGATATACACTTAGTTTATTAAATTTATATATAAACGAATCATTGTCCCCAATTTGTTTAGATAATGGCATAGCCATTGAAGTTATTATTTCTTAAAGGTTAAGTGTTTTTTTTTCATCTTGTTGATGTATTGCACACTACGGAAATCTTTTTATTGGTATCGTTTTTAGAGGAAAAGACATATAAACATTGTCCAGTACTTAGAACACATGTGAATAGTCATATTGGAGTAGTTTACTTTACCCTCTTCACTCGGATTCTCACCTTTCTGTTGATATTCGATTACAATCCTTGTTATTCTTAGGAACAGTTCCTCACAGGCGACTTCAAAGTGTCCCCCTCCCCAGGCGCGTAGCCTAGAGGGGGGGGGGCTAAGGGGGCGACCCCCCCCCCCCTTGAGCATATTTTGTTTGTATTTTTTTATGATATATTAATTAATATTATATATGAATTAAGTATTGCTCTACCTATTCATTGCTTCAATGTCGAATTTATGAAGAAAAAACCCTTTCGTAATAACTCAAAGTGTTAGCTGAGTGTATAACATTAATGTGTTAGCTAATTCATTATATTGCACTTCACATTTTTGGATAAAAATCTTTTCATATGCAGAAAGATAAAATCTAAATAACAGGTAGTCTGACGATGTTCATGCAAGAATGGAAGGTCTTATTCCATGCATGTCAAACTGCCAATACCCACCACACCCCACCCACACCCCACCCACACCCCAATACCAAGCAAACTTTACAATCTAATAGTGCAACATACATATAGGGTATGTACTTGGCTGTAATGGAGGGGTAGGCACCTCTGACTGGAGAACTCATCGTGCTCTTTAGTTCTTGGAGTATTTATGCAGCTTTGGTCTCCACCTGACACTCACTTCTCACCTGTGGCTCCAAGTATAGCTGTTTCCGTGTATTAGCGGCCATAACCTGGTCAGCCGCTTCGACAGGCCTGCTGATCCAAGTGAGGATCGCCGTCCGTATGAAAGCCATTTTAACATTTAATCGGGAATTTTAGATATCTTAAATTGTTTCTTATTTCAGATATCTAAAATTCTATTTCAGATATCTTAAATTAAGTTCGAGATATCTTAAATTTAACTCGAGATATCTGAAATAGAATTTTAGATATCTGAAATTAGAAACAATTTAAGATATCTAAAATTCCCGAATAAATGTTAAAATGGCTTTTCATACGTCCGGTCTTCTACCCTTCAGTGAGGCATTGCTTCTCCATACATGCGAAAACTGATGACGCGAGGAGTGATTGAACGGGGCAGTAGGCGGGGGTGGGCGGGGGGAACAGAAGAAGATCTGATCACCCCTGCACTGCAGCTAAGGACGTCGCCAGTTTGTCAAAGTTTTCATGAGACTGGACTATGGTATATCTACATCAAAGCAACATCCTGAGCAACTCGTTCTTCATACAGACTTCATCTCTAACAAGCGAAAGTATTGTTCAAGCCTTCACTTCATTTCACTTCAACACTATATATTATTGTTTTTTTATTTTTATTTTTTTATGATTTTTTTGTCGAGAGACCACTGGTTCTGAATCCCGTTCTAGCCATTAATTTCTTATCTCTAGTTTCCATTCTTTAAAATTTCCCAGACGGTTTCCGTTATGCATTTACTTATATACAGATCACGTTGACAGTAACCATGCAAACGTTCCAAATGTAATCGGTTTCAAGCACAGATCAAGAAGAGCCACATTATATCAAAACTATACAGTATGAAATGTTTCCACCGAAAGGAATTGAGAGCGGTATTGCAGAACTTAGCAAGCATAGACTATACGGATGATGTGTGACCTGATTAATTCACTTTGGCTTCGGCTTTGAGTGAGGAGTGCAACGTTTCTGTATGCTGCCGTCCCGGACACACACAAAATCGTAATCGTAATTTACGAACTTTGCGATCCGCGCTATAGTCATTGCCGACTTTTTGCAATTTTGAAGGTCAGTATAAGAGTGACTCCATAGTTTTCCATTTCGAGAAATCAAAAAGCCTAAATAAAGGTCTTGAAGTGCATTTGCCCAGATGACATCACAGTCCCCTATACTGTAATACCACTTCCTGGAGTAGATAAAGGTTTAGCCAGTTAAAATATGTTGCACGCAATCAACCATATCTCAAGTTTAAAGAGGCAGGATATTGAGATGGGGGAGGGGGAGGGAAGGGGGGTAACTAGCAGCGTGGATATTTTCTCTCTTCAATGTGAGTTCCACATTGTTATCAACAGAAGAGTCGCGGAGGATAGTTGTATGAGTATAGAATGGGGAATTCCTTTTTGGCAGCTGAAATCTCAGACGATACAAACTTTGTTGCAGTCATGATCAACGCTGTGCTGTTAAGCTGAGTCGTATGTATGTATTTGTATGTATGTATTTTAGATCCTCCTGTAAGCAGGGACTCGCGAAGAAGCCTCATCGGCTTATCGAAGCCGCAAGCTGACCGAAGTCAGTCTCTTAGATTCGTATTTAACGTCCATGATTATGAATTTTCAATTGTCAACAACTTTGTAACTGGACGACATACATTAATATTGGAGTGATTCGAACCGGGGACCTTATGATTGAAAGGCACCGGCATTAACCACTGAGCTAACACCCCACGTTATCATCCACTGGAGTTATCACCCACTGGCCCTCCTTCCTGCACCGCTAACGTTACTTGTTACAACATTTATATCTTGCGGGGAAAAAAAAAAGGTGAGCACAACTTTTCAGCTGTTATGATTCGTTTAATATAATCTAAAGAAACTATTTCTCGTGCCGATATCACCTTCAGGTGTTGGTGTCTTCCTGTTAACAGTGACGTAAGCACGGTATTATCTATCGAGAGTCACGACGCACCTTATATTATAAGATGTATCACGATATATATATATATATATATATACTGAGAGAAAATATTCCAATTCAGATCTGAGAAGGACTAGCGTCAATTGCACAACAGAAAAACATTTCATTTTGAAGCAAATCACGATGAAGTTGTACGTGTTGTACGTGTTCGCTACCTTGTTATTGGTCGTCGTAACCGGTTGCACCCAACGTAAGTTTGTATCTTTTACGATATTCAATATCTGT